>NC_079212.1:16008964-16168697 GCF_029633865.1 Lampris incognitus | reverse complement strand
GTTGGCGTTATTATTAGGTCCACTAAAACTTGTTTAGGACCAGATATGCTGATGGACCATGTGTAGATGTCCACCGAGAGGGGACGTTGGAGTTAAAATGCTGTGGAAAACAGTATCAGGGAAAAAAACGTGTTCGTTTTAGAGATAAAAACAACAAAAGGATCACAGAAACACTCTGACAAGATCTCAATGGAAAAACCAGTAGTTTACAGACCCCAACGCACTGGAAAGGTGAATGAAAACAGTGTATAGCTAAATGTCTAAGTACCCCCTCCCCTCGGGAGTTCTCTCTCTCTCTCTCTCTCTCTCTCTCTCTCCTCTCTCTCTCTCTCTCTCTCTCTCTCTCTCTCTCTCTCTCTCTCTCTCTCTCTCTCTCTCTCTCTCTCTCTCTCTCTCTCTCTCTCTCTCTCTCTCTCTCTCTCTCCTCTCTCTCTCTCTCTCTCTCTCTCTCTCTCTCTCTCTCTCTCTCTCTCTCTCTCTCCTCTCTCTCTCTCTCTCTCTCTCTCACACACACACACACACACACCTCTCTCCCATCCCTATCTTTGCTTTTGTACCCCACCGGTTTGTAGTCTCATGACCTCAGCAAAATTCCCATTTCCTCCAGTGGTAAATTATTCAACTCATTACCAGTGTCCATCCCATGAGTCTGTCCTTGAATTTAACCATAAAGAACCAGTCCAGACCACCATAAGACAGCGGGGAGTTGCCTTTTTCCAGTTTGAAAATGGGGAGGTACCCAGCTCTAGTGGCGCTGATGATCTGCTATACTATGTCATGGACAAAGACGTACAGCAGTGAACATGTCAGTTTTAATTCAGAAGTTACGGGACAGGATGTTCAGACAGAGCCTGAAGAGGCAGGACAGTCAGACATGCGGGCTGAGCTGAGGGCTTTGAGACATGGTGGTGGAACCAAGGGTGGAAAGAGGCACATGATGGCCACAATGACAACTGCTGAGAACCTGGTGGAGGCCTTGCAAAGGCAGAATCAAGGCATTTATTTCTTTATCTCTCTATCTATCTATACTTAGCACAAAAAGTAAGGAAACTTGTGTTTGGTAGATTATTTATTTGTAACGATGCTTCTTGGCAATAAATCGTATACCGTTGGAAAGCCTGCTTATTTCCCTTTTAAATGGTGCCACATTTCTTTTTCTTTTTTTTAAATTCATTTCTGGTTTTTCCCTTTTTCTCCCAATTTAGTGGCCAATCGATCCCTATTTTAGTTCAAACACCCACCCTCATACTGCATGCGTTCGCCAACCACATCTTTCCAGCCGGCAGTCTCGAAGGAGATGCCTCGCCACTTCCGTGACAAGGCGAATCCAGGCCGAACCACTGCTTTTTCCGACACACACAGAGACGCATTCATGTGACGAACACAAGCCGACTCCACCCCCCTCCCGAAGACAGCGTTGCCAATTATTGCTGCTTCATCGAGTCCGGCCATAGTCGGGTCTGACGAGACCGGGGCACGAACCCCAGTCCCCAGTGGGCAACTGCATCGACACAAAGCCGATGCTTTGTGTCCGTTACACCACCGCGGACCCCCTTGGTGCCACATTTGTAAGGAACATGCATTTGTAGGATGAGCAGCAGAGCTGAGTATATGGGTTGCACCCATGAAAAATTTGCCAAATCTTCTCTGCCAATGCCAAACAGCTTATTTTGCTGTTGCTATTGACTCTTGTTTTGAGCTGCTGGTATCCCAGGTGCCTGATATAAGATTTATTGCCAAGAAGCATTGTTACAACAAAGAAATAATCTACCAAACACAAATTTCCTTACTTTTTGTGCTAAATTCTACAAAAGGTCCCACTGGGATTAAAAGTCTTTCTTTCAAAGGAGTCCTGGCCAAGACTTACACCAGCAACACAAATTAAACACATTTGGTTGCAAACACAAAGAATCTACATCATAATAAATAAATAAATAATGCATCGTATGTACAAGAGAAGTCTCAAATACAAAATAGGCTAAAACAGCTGATTAAAAACATTTGCATCTCAATGATTCTGCCTCCATTTTTTATCTTGGTTCTACAAGAGTATAGCAAGATTAATTTGTCAAGTTTTATTAAAGACGGCCTGAAATTGAAATGATATTTTCTATCATCACGTACTACTTTAATCATCAAGCAGTTTGTACCATCTCCATATATATATATATATATATATATATATATATATATATATATATATATATAAACGCACGCACACATACAGATGGTTGACAAATGAAAGAAAAAACCTAAATAAATTATGAAAGAGTGGAGAAACAATGTATTCATGTGCTTACATATAGGTGTACTGCATGATACAATTAAGCAATTAAATCCTCTCATGCTCTGTGGCATATAAAAATGCTGAGCAGGCCCAGTTGGCGAGATGGCAAGAAGAAAAGATCTAAGTGACTTTGAAGGAAGGTTTATTATTGGGGCACGGATGACTTGAGCTTCAGTCACAAAGACTACTCAACCAGCTGGTGTTTCATCAATAGACAATACGAACAGTGAATGGAAGTGACATCTGTATTTAGATCTATGGGAAAGACATCATCAGTAAACAGGGTCGGAAATTGTGGTCTAACGTGTACATTTGATGACTATGATGGTCGTGCATTAGACTCGTAATCTGATTTATTGCCAAGTAATTCAAGAACATCCGAGGAATTTGTCTTGGTATGTTGGTTCAGGTATATAATATAACAGTAAAGGTAAAAGTTACAATTATTACACACACACACACACACACAGACACACATACACACACACACACACACACGGCATGCGCACACAATAAAATAAAATCGATAAAAATAAGGTGCAGTAATGGGGAAAACACTAAGAATATGGCAAGTACCCTATTAAAAATATTAAATGAGAATTTTTAAATGAGAAGTTATTTACCGAATATGAAGTTATTTGCAGAATAAGAGTTATTTACAGGGTAGTGCGGGCTTTATGCCAAGTGTCCATGTACAGAGGGCACAGTAGAGCAGATAGATCTACTGCACTGTGCATGTGAGTGTGTGTGCAGGTATATGTCGTGTCATGGTGTGGAGAGAGCTTCAAAGGGGGTGGGGGTGGAAGTTTGTTGGATAGGTCTCTTGCTGTAGGGAAGAAGCTGTTGCCAGAGGGGAGTGTTTTGAAGAGACCATGGTCTGGGGTGGGAAGGGTTGACCATGATCTTTCTTGCTCGCCTCAATGTCCTTGAGGCATACAGGTCCTGGGGGGATGGCAGGGTGCAGCCAATCACCCTCTAAGCAGCGCAAATGATACGCTGCAGTCTGCCCTCGTCCTTGGCATTGGTAGCAGTGCATCTGATCGTGATGGAGGAGTTGAGGGTGGGCTCAATGATGGCGGTGTGAAAGTGCATCATCATTGGCTTTGGCAGGTTGAACTTCTTCAGTTGCCACAGGAAGTACGACCAGCTGTGACTTCGTGTAGAAGGAGCTGATGTTCAGCTCCCACTTGAGGTCCTGGGTGACGATGGTGCCCAAGAAATGGAAGGATTCCACAATGTCGACTGGGGAGCCACACAGAGTGATTGGGGGTGGTTGGAGCTGGGTTCTTTCTGAAGTCCACAACCATCTCAAGTGTCTTTAGAGTGTTGAGCTCCAAACTGTATTGGCCACACCAGGCCATGATATGGTCAATCTCCCACCAATTTGTAGACTCATCCCCAACAGAGATAAGCCCAATAAGGGTGGTGTCATCAGCAAACCTCAGGCGCTTGACTGACTGGTGACTGAAGGTGTAGCTGTTTGTATATAGGGAGTAAAGTAGAGGAGAAAGGACACAGGCTTGAGGGGAACCAGTGCTGATGGTCTGGGAGTCAGAGACATGTTTCCCCAGCTTCACGTGCTGCATCCTGTCAGATAAGAAGTCAGTGATCCACCTGCAGGTGGAGTCAGACAAATGCAGCTGGGGGAGCTTGTCCCGCAGCAAATCCAGGATGATGGTGTTGAAGGTGGAGCTGAAATCCACAAACAAGATCCTGGCGTAGGTTCCTGCAGAGTCCAGGTGCTGGAGGAGGAAGTGGAACGCCATGTTTACAGCATCATCCATATACCTGTTGGCTCTGTAGGTGAACTGCAGGGGGTCCAGGAGTGAGTCAGTGACGGTTTTAAAGGTGGGACAAGTAGAAGGCACTCACAAGATTTCATTGCCAAAAAGGTCAGGGCGACGGTTTGTAGTCACTGAGTCCTGTGGTCCTTGGTTAGTGCAATATGTAAGGACAAACAGAAGAGCAACTCCTCCTTGGGTGACTGCGAATGTCAATGCAGGACTTGATCAGACTGTGTCAGCAAGAACAGCCCGTCAACAACAACACAGAGAGAGATATCATAGTAGGGGTGTAGTGCATAAACCCCTCATTACAAAAACGAATGCACATTTGAGAGTTCAGTGGTGTAAAAACCAAAGGCACTGGTCTACAGAGATGTGGAAAAAAAGTGATATGGTCAGATGAACCATCCTTCACTATATTCTCGACAAGTGGAGGAGCGCATGTCTGACATACACCAAGAGACCAGTACAGCCCTGAATGTTTGACCTCAACAGTGAGGGGGTCTGGGGGCTCTGTTATGCTGTTATGCTCAGAGGGAAGGGTCATTGCAAATCAGTGAATTTATTCTGAGTGATCACCTTTATCCAATGATGAAATATTTCTATCCTGGTTGGAGTGGTCTCTTGCAGGATGATAATGCCCCCATCCATGGGGCACAAGGTGTAACAGTGGTGCCAACAGACAGGGGA
Source organism: Lampris incognitus (assembly GCF_029633865.1). Taxonomy (NCBI): domain Eukaryota; kingdom Metazoa; phylum Chordata; class Actinopteri; order Lampriformes; family Lampridae; genus Lampris; species Lampris incognitus. The sequence goes on along the minus strand of NC_079212.1, from coordinate 16,163,936 downwards.
CTCAAATGCACGACTCACACAAGGCAGGTAGAACAATGTTTTTACTGAAGATGGGTTCAGTCAGTCCAATAGACGGCAGAGGTATCCAATAAACATTAGGCAAAGGCAGAGTCCAAAACACAGACGCTTAGTCGAAACCAGTCCATTAAGCAGACAGAGGTATCCAAAACTTTTGGCAAAGGCAGAGTCAAAACACAGAAGCTAGTCGGAATATTACTCAGGAACACACGAGCAGTAAAGTACTGGACCGCTTTGACACAGAGGTACAAAGATGAACTGGCAAAGTAACAGGGAAAATGAGGAGGTATATATGCAGGGTAGACTAACGACAAAGTCAGGGGCAGGTGAGTAATTAGACACAGGTGAGGGTAATTAAGGAGGCGGGGAAAACTTGAGGACAGGAACTTAAGAAAGAGGCCGTGACAATACACAAGAGGTCACTCAATGGTTTGATGAGTATAGAAATGATGTAAATCATATTCTATGGCCTTCACAGTCACCAGATATCAACCCAATTGAACACCTATGGGAGATTTTGAAGTTACAGACTTGTACAATCTATGATAAGGAGGACTGAAGCTGTTCTGGAGGCTCTTGGTGGTCCAACACCTTACTAAGACACTTTATGGTGGTTTTTCCTTTGTCACACATTTTTATGTGTATACACACACAAATATATGTATATATACATATTGGAAAATATAAAATTCTTTGCATTGCCTTTGTGCACTGCCTCTTGACACCTATGTCCTATCGGACTTGAACCTAGTTTTTTGGCACTTACTTGCGTTGTTTCCTCCTGGCTAGATCTTTGCTTGTGTTGTAGTAACTCTCCGGTGTATGTTGCTTTGGATAAAAGCATCTGCTAAATGAAATTGTGAACTGTAATTGTAATTCGGTTCTTCTCTTTTCTCTTTTTAAAGAGCTTCCTTAGTTCAGCTTCTCTCAGCTGACCTTTTTTTCTGATACTCGTGATGTCATCACACATTCATTTAAATGCAGCCAATCAGATCAAATCATCAAATTATGAAACCCCGCCCAGCATTACTATCAACCCTCGCTTGTACTTGTCACTCAAAGGTCAGCTCATGCATATTGACGAGGATTTGACTACTCTCCCAAAGTTCATAACAAGATTGAGAACAGTTTTGAATAAAGGTATAAAAAGAATGCAATATCAATCCTTTACAAATGAAAAAAAATTTGTTGAATGTTTAATTGTGCATTAAATTGCCAATTTAATGCACAATTACAATTAAATTGTGTATAATTGAAGTCTTTTTGTAACACACTCCACGCAGAAGGTGCAAAAAACATGAATGCCCTTCTTCCAATCTCTGTCCTAACATTTGGGGTAGAAAGGACAAAACTGTTCTATGAGGGCAAAGAGAATTGTCCAGTAATTTACCACAAGATATGAACACGTACTGTAGGTGAGACTGAAGCAGAACAAGTATTGCCTTATATATGAAGGTATACAGCATATAAGCTTGTAAGTGGCCATAGCAGGCCATCTTGCTCATGTGTATAAGTCACAACAGTGAGTCAGGACCTCATAACTTGTGAAATAATGATTTGTCCTGGCTTTACAACAGAATGAGGCTATGCCTGCTGAGCTCTAATCAACTCTCGTGTTAGAGCTATCGGATCCAGGATGACCACAACCAAGAGCCTAGCATAGCAAATGAAGATGGAGAATGAGGGTAAATGAGGTGGAACTGAAGACACTTTTTGGGTTAAACTCTACGTTTTAACAGTTTTGTTTTTGTTTTGTTTTTTATTTAACTGCATTTTGCATCTGCCACAATAGCCCAAGCTATGGAGCTTGTATCTGTTCAACAAAACCTCAATGGTCTGAGAAACAGGTTAGGAGCAACTGAGAGCCATGCGGGGCTGCTGGAAGAACAGTAGGAAGGTAAGCATCCAAAGGTTAAGAGAGGAGTGTGAACAGTATGTGAAATAACAGCTTTTTTGTTAATTCATCATTAGTTAAGGATGTGTATTTCATGATTCCAGGACAAATGACAGTGATGCAAGAGCTTCAAAATGGCAACATTGGTAAATTTTTGTTGGTACTCTCCATATTATAAAGAGGACCGTGTGTGTGTGTGTGTGTGTGTGTGTGTGTGTGTGTTTGTGAATAAACAAGTCAGTAATCAATATCAGAATCAGAAACACTTTATTTGTCATTTCCTTTCCACATTTCCCCCAGCCCAGAGCAGTGCGACAAAAAGACAAAAACACATATCCAAAAACTACAAGAACTACAAGCACACATATATCCAAACTGACACATCTAAACTAAAAAAACAAACAAAAAAATCACTGTTCAGGAGAACGAACGCCAGCCAGGATGACTTGGAACTGCCGGTCTGTATGGGCTAGCAGTTAGCTTAGCCTGCCCCACTTCCGCATCCTGTCAGACCGCCCTCGGTGTTTCCTCTTCGGGCGAAGCTCCGATCAGGGCCGTGGTCCTTGGGCCCACAGGATGCAGCAGACCAAGCTCCCTCAGCCGATCCAATGCTAGCTGTCCCAGCCAGACACCTTCGACACACCTCCCCACACTCCACACCACGCCACTAAAAACAGTCAAGGCTAGGCGAGGCCACCGCCAGACTGCCCTCGGTGTTATCGGAACTGCTGGTCTGCATGGGCTAGCAGTTAGCTTAGCCTGCTCTGCTTCCGCGTCCCGTCAGTCTGCCCTCAGTATTACCTCTTCGGGCACAGCTCCAGGCAGGGCCATGGTCCTTGGGTTCACAGGATGCAGCAGACCAAGCTCTCCCAGCCAATCCAGTGCCAGCTCTCCCAGCCATCAAAAGAAGACAAACTTAGACGCAGACGTGGACAAAGATGGACATGGACAGTCCTGGATGAGGCTGCTGCAAACGTGAATTTGTGCCGCCATCTTCCCACACTGGTACTGGGTGAGGCCGCTGCAAACCTGAATTTGCGTCGCCATCTTCCCACATAGTTCGCGGAAAATATAAAATTAATTGTATGACTTTCTTCCATCCAATTTTGTCACGGTTAGCCAAGTGGCTTTTTCTGCCTCTCTCTTGGCATCTGGTGCGGGTAACACAGGGGACACAAACCATTTTGCTCAATTAATCTACAGAAACATCTTCACCAACATAGGAAATCACTGCAACCCAGATACAGGTAAATCAAATGACACTGTAATGTAAATTGTAATTTTCTAATGGGGAAATTAGCTGATTGTTTTCCCTGACCTGATTATTGGTTTTGTGATCAAATCGGTCAACTTCAGTTGCCTTTGCCGCGATATGCGATACAAGCAATTGCATCTCTCTTTTTTAAGTTTGTTTTTATTGGTTTTCTCATACTATACACAGTAGAAAACGTAAAGTGGAATTATCAAGGATAAGAAAGAAAAAAAAGGTTCAACACAAGGTAATAACATCCCAAGATCAGTCCCCCCCACCCCCTTCCACCAGACAAGGGCCATAATAGAGGCAATGGAGTCAGAAAGAATTTTAAAAAATAAAACAAATAATAATATATATGTGTATATATATATATATATATACATACACACACACACATACCACATATATACATACATACACACACACATAGTAAACTAAGAAAAAAACAATTAATAGTTACAATAATAATTGTAAAATTACGAAGGATGAAGAGAGGAAAGGGGTCCAATTTGAGAAATAAACATGTACGCAATATTCTCAGAACATTCAAAATATCATCAACCAATGACAGACTGTGGAATATTTCCCATTTAATTCCTGAAACTGGCGCAGCAATTATCAAAGAGATATGGTTTGTTTTTGTTTTTTTAGATTAAACGTATTTTTTTCTGAAGCCATGTACAATGAAATCTCTTTATGCCACAGAGAAATAGGAGGGGGGTCTGCACTCTTCCATAACAAAGCAATACATTTATTACAAGCAATCATGGCCAACTCGATGAACCACATCATTTTTCTTTTGTCAAGTGGGATGTCAGACGTGTCGCCTAGTAAGGCTAATTTAGGTGAGCAGGGGATCTCAAATCCAGCGATCTTCTTAAGAATGTCCAATATTGAGCCCCAGTAAAGATTTAGTTTATTACATTTCCAGAACATATGAATAAGGTTACCTTCCGGTGTGGGAAGATGGCTGCGTGAATTCGCGTTTGCAGCAGTCTCACCCACTGCTGGTGTCGGAAGATGGCAGTGCGAATTCACATTTGCGGCGGCCTCACCCAGTACTGCTCATGCAGTGTCTTTGTCCACATCTGCATCTAAGTTTTGTCTTCATTTGATGGCTGGGAGAGCTAGAGCTGGATTGGCTGGGAGAGCAGGGCAGGCTCAGCTAGCTGCTAGCCCATCCAGACCGGCAGTTCCGATAACACTGAGGGCGGTCTGGTGGCAGCCTTACCTGATGTTGACTGTGGTGTTTCTGAAGTCGTCGTAAGGAATGCGGGAAGGTGTGTCGAGGGTGTCTGGCTGGGAGAGCTGGCGCTGGATCAGCTAGGAGAGCTTGGTCTGCGTCATCCGGTGGCCCGGGGACCACAGCCCCTGCCTGGAGCTGCAGCTGGGTCTGACAGAACACGGAAGCTGGGTGGGCTAAGCTAACTGCTAACCTATGCAGACCGGCGGTTCCGACAGTCATCCTGGCTGGCATTCAGCTAACTGCTAACCCATGCAGACCGGCGGTTCCGACAGTCATCCTGGCTGGTGTTCGTTCCCTTGGAAGGGTTTTTTTTTTTGTTTAGTTTGGATATGTGTGTTCTTGTAGTTTTTGGATGTATTTTTGTCTTTGTGTTGTACTGCTGAGAGCTGGGGGAAACGGAATTTCGTTTCATTTCATGCACGCAAGTGCATGAAGTGAAATGACAAATAAAGTGTTCCTGTTCCTGATTCCTGTCTCTGTTTTGCATCTCAGGCAGGGATCTGAAATTGAGTCAATTATCTTATGGAGTCTTTCTGGTGTAAAATAGGTTCTGTGAATAATGTTGAACTGCAAAAGTTTATGGCGGCTTTGATATGAGAAGGTAAGTGCCTTCTCACAAAGTGATTCCCATTCGTTTTCTTCAAAGGTATAACTTAGATCTTGCTCCCATTTGATCCTATTGTTTAGGGGTTTAGTCTCTGTGAGGGCCAATATTCTATTATATGTTAAGGATAACATGCCTTTGGGTTGTGTGATACCTTGTAGAATATCATTGATTGGGAGGGGCTTTAGTAAAGTGGAGCTTCCTCCCTGACGTGTGCTGATATAGTGTCTAATTTGCAAATATTTGAAGAAATTAGTAGTAGGGAGGTGGAAGGCTCTACATAGTTGTTCAAAGGTCATAAGAGTTTTATTCTCATACAGGTCCCCAAATTTTTTAATTCTCAGAAAGAACCATATCTTGGTTATGCCGTCTCTAAGTGCATCTGGTAAAGCAGGGTTAGTGTGGAAGAGAGTATTACTGTGGCGTGCAATAACACTATTATTACATCTTAATTAAGATGTGTCTGAATGTCAAACCAAATTCTGGCTGTGTGTTTGATAAATAGGTTACCAGTACCGTTTTTCAGAGTATGATATGACTGGATAAAAGGGATGCCGGTCAATGGCACGGCTAATGTATGGCACTATTCTATTTGTTTCCAGGCCGGGGGGTTAACTAGCTCTGTCTGCTAGAGCCATAATCGCCTGAGCTGAGCAGCCCAGTAGTACAGTTGAAAGTCTGGGAGTTTCAATCCTCCATACTGGGAGGGGTATTATAAAGGGTTTTGATTTTTATTCTAGGGACCTTCCTCCTCAAGATAAATGTTGATATTATCCTTTGCAGTTTTCTGAATAATTTCTTATGTATAGGTATGGAGAGGGATTGAAACAAGTAAAGAAATTTAGGTTGGACATTCATCTTGATACAGTTCACTCGGCCGAGCAAAGAAACTGGCAACTTCATCCACCCCATCTGTCCAGGTCTTTCTCCTCCTTTTTCATAAGTGTAACGGGGGCAGTCCTATGCTGTTCTATGCTGGTCAGCCTGCTGCATGCCCGTCACTCTCATCAGTAGCTCTGCGTTGTGTTCTAGTTGTGTGGGGCCCCAGGTGTTGTGGGGGGCCCTCAGTCTCTCATCATCATCATCATTATCAAGGAAGGAGCGGGGACACACAGGACTCTATTTGGCCCACCTTGCCATTTATTTTGGATTCAAACCCTTCGACAACCGTCCAGTCCTCCAGCGGGAGAGGTGTTTCTTACGGACGTGGGGGTCGAAGTTCAACCACTGCCCGGACTCCACTCGTGTGCGTTGGAAGGAGAAACCGTCCACGGGACTCCGATGTAAGAAAGGATAAACAAGTATTTTATCCCACAGCTTGCAGTATCTTCTTACAGGGATACTCAAGGTTACGTTCTCCTCAACCAGCAAAACTGTCCCACGGTAAGAAACACGTGTGGCTCGGCTCGATTGCTGCTTGAGACTCCTCCCACAAAACAAAAATGGCCTCTCCCGCGTTCCGTCTTCCGTGTACCCATAAGACCTCTCTCTTAAAGCGACAGTACACATATATGACGGTCGTTGTAAAACACATAAAAGTAAATAATGACATAAAATAAAATGTAGTAAACACAAATAATAGCACACAGACAGGATTTGGTGATATTTCATACTCAAACAAAATAAAATAAAAACATTAATTTTAACCTGGTTACATAAGTCATAATTTAAGTCATAGTTTAAGGAGAAATTTTTATCTAATTGGTTAGGGATCTTTAAGCCCAAATATGTTGTGAAGTGAGTTTTCCACTGAAAGGGAAAGTTGGTCCTAGAGGTCTTTTCAGCTAAAGAATTAAAGGGCATGGCCACACTTCTTTGTGCATTAATCTTATATCCAGAAATCACACCATACCTAAGCAAGAGATCTGTGAGGGTAGGCATGGATGAATCTAAGTAGGAAAGAAAGAAAACTATGTCATCCACATACAGAGAAATTACATGTTTCTCGCCCCCCACTATGACCCCAGCGATAGAGTTGTGCAACCTAACTGCAATAGCAAGAGGTTCAATTACTACTGCAATGAGTAGGGGGGAGAGGGGGCTACCCTATCTGGTGCCGCGTGATAGGGTAAAAGGTGGCGATATAACAGCATTGGTCTGTATTCTGGCAGAAGGGTTAAGATACAGCTTGTGTATCAACCTTAGTATATATGGCCCAAAATTCATTCTGCGAAGGACTGCGAAGAGAAAGTGCCACTCTACATGGTAAAAGCCTTTTCCGCATCTAGTGAGATAGCTATGATTGGTTTTTCCATGGATTTGGCGCATTGCAGTATGTTAAGGAATTGCCTTACTTTGTCTATTAAGGAACAATTCTGTATGAATCCAGTCTGGTCTGTACTGATGAGTACAGGAATTACTCTCACAAACCGAGTGGCTATAATTTTGGTTATTTTATATTCAGATGACAAACGTGAGATTGGCCTATATGATTTGCACAGATTAGGGTCCTTCCCTGATTTTGGTAAAACTATAATAAGGGCCTGCTCCAGGGATTCACATAACCTGTTATTTACTATGTAATGACTGAACATGTCTAGAAGAGGGTCTATTAATTTATTAGCAAACGTTTTGAAGAAAGCGGCATGGTGGCGCAGTGGTTAGCATGGTCGCCTCACAGCAAGAAAGTCCTGGGTTCGAGCCCCGGGGTAGTTCAACCTTGGGGGTCGTCCCGGGTCATCCTCTGTGTGGAGTTTGCATGTTCTCCCCGTGTCTGCGTGGGTTTCCTCCGGGGGCTTCGGTTTCCTCCCACAGTCCAGACATGTAAGTCAGGTGAAACGGCCATACTAAATTGTCCCTAGGTATGAGTGTGTGTGTGTGTGTGTTGGCCCTGTGATGGTCTGGCAGCTGGTCCAGGATGTCTCCCCACGTGCCACCCAATGACTGCTGGAATAGGCTCCAGCATCCCCGCAATCCTGAGGGCAGGATAAGCAGTTCAGATAATGGATGGGATATCTAGATTGTCTAGAAATTCAGACATGTCCTATGTCTTCTCACCCTGCGAGGAGTAAAGAGATTTGAAGAAGTCTAAGAAGATTTGATTTATGAGTGTTGGGTTGCAGAAACTCCCCGCCATCACACCGCTTAATGGCAGGAATACATCTAGCCGCTTCCTCCCTTCTTATCTGCCATGCTAACAATTTCCCTGCTTTATTGCCTTGTTCATAATAGTGTTGTTTCAACAGAGCCATCGCGTTCTCCACCTCCCGTGTAGTAATAGTGTTGTATTCCGCCTTTTTGATAATCAACTGATCTAAAATTGCCTGTGATTGTGACCGAAAGTGTTGCTTTTCAAGTTCTTTTGATGTCCCTCTCTAAAGAGTTTAGATTGAATTGATATTGGGTTTTTTTTAAAGGAAGAGTAACTAATCATGGTGCCTCTTATATAAGCTTTGAGGGCCTCCCAAACAATAGATGGAGAAGCATAATTTTTGTATGACGTTAAGTACCAACCCAGGTGTTCATTAATTATTTTGATAAAGGCCCTGTCATTGACTAGGTGGTTGGGAAATCTCCAGTGTTTGGAGTTTGTATGGAGGTCCTTAATAGCCATTTGAAACAAAAGAGGCACATGGTCTGAGTGTGTCTTGGCTAAATATTCACAGGATGAGACAAGGTGGATTTTTGCTGTGTGAATAAAGAAGTTATCAATCCTAGAGTAGCTGTTGTGCATATGCGAGTAGAAGCTATATTCATGTTGAGATTTATGTCCTTCCTGCCAAATATCGAGTAAAGACAGGTCTAAAAGTTATTTTTTAAGGGCTTTAATTGCTGAAGTTAAAGGTCTAGGAGTGGAGGAGTACCTGTCCATAATGGGGTCTATTACCAGATTGAGATCGCCACCAATCATAACCTCCAAGGGGGTGCATGATACTTTAAGGAAGCGATTCACATAGAACTTAGGGTCCTCTTGGTTTGGGCCATAGATGTTAAGCATAGTGATAAATTGATCTCCAATATGCAACCTGACTAAAATATAGTATCTGTCCTCCCTAGCCTTCTCAACCTGTTCTGTTTGGAAGGGAACCCCTTTCCTAATCAGAATAGCCACACACACACACCCTTGCAAGAGAGGTAAAAGAGGAATAAAATATTTGGCCTTGCCACTGTTTCCCCAATTTGCAATGTTCTGTCATTTAGGTGAGACTTGTAGATAAACCACACCAACTTTAGTCCTTCTAAGAAAGCAGAGGATTTTATGTCACTTGGTCGGTTGGTTAAGTCCGTTAGTGTTCCAGCTTAAAAACGTATATGTTATGGCTGCGCAGATGCGGTTGCTATGGATACAGTTGGTAGATCACGGCAACTAGAATTATAGTGTGGTAACTGAAAACATGGTTTGGCTGTACCATGAGGGGTAGCTTGAATAAAAAAGGGAGGAATGAAAATAAATTAAAAAAAATAAATAAGAATAAGTACAAGAAAATTGATGAATCAAGTTCAAATAAAAGAATTACCCTGTCTGCTACCAACCCTCTCCCCCTCAAAACCCACCCACCCCATAAGAACGCAAACTGGCCTATATTTCTTCCCAATGTCATGCGTACTAACAACATACACTAATAACCTAGCAGGGGAAACCAAACCTGCCTAAACTAAATCAGAGTATTTTATTAACCATGTAGGAATAACTCAACAATCAAACAACAAATGAACAGCCATTAAGAAACACTTACAATGCGTCCATGATGCCCAAAGGACGTCGGTAAACGTTCGTTTTCCTGATCACAAGGAGTCCGCAACAATCGTGGTATCAAGCCAGCACTTCCGGGTGGTGTTTCCCCAAGTAATGCGCTGCCGACACCGGTGAGGAAAAGGTGCGTCTGCCCTCCAGTAGATCCATGACCAGGTTAGTAGGATGAAGCAGTCTGAAGGAAATGTTCTTGTCTATATAAAATGCAGCTTGATTGACTTATTGATTGTCGTGTCCCCCCCCCCCTTTCTTATCGGTGTGAAGGCCTTCCTTTTGTTGTAGAGAGCAGTGGCCATATCTCTGAATATCATAATATCGGAGTTACCATACTTGAGTGATCTTTTCTTTCGTGCCAGGTTGAGGAATTCGGTCACGTCTGCAAAGCGAAGCAGACGGATCACTAGGGCCCGAGGTCGGCCGCCTTCATCGGGACGCCGCTGGAGTGTACGGTGAGCCTGCTCTATCTCAACTGAGTATCCGGCCTCTAGACCTAGTATTTTCGGGAGCCATTCTTGTAGAAGGCGATTGCGTTTTTCCCTTCAACTCCTTCTGGAAAGCCAACCAGCCTTAAATTTTGCCTTATCGCCCTGTTTTCCCAATCATCAAGCGTTTTTTTGGATCGTTAATTTCTTCCGTCTTTTTTTTTCTTTTTGTAGTCATCGCGAGCTTGGTGTACGAAGTTGAGGCTTTCCGTGTAGCTCTCCTGCTTGTCTTCGAGCTCTTTAACGCGTCCGCCTCAGTGCACGATTGTCGCTGATTTGTTTCCACCGACTCAGATATAACATTCAACTTGCGGTCCAACAAGGTTTGAATTTTATTAATCGCGTTGTCCATTTCCTCAAGAAACCATGTCGGTGGGGCTTCGGTATTTGCTTTGGTCGGGCTAATGCTAGCGCTAGCCATACTCGGAGTGTTTGTCTTCCCTGCTTTTGTTTTCCTTTGTCGCCGCTTCAGCTTTTTCGGGGACATATTCAATATAATGGTGTCGATTTGTGATGAAAGGCATCAGTAGTTGTTTCGGTGCTTGCGTTGCAAGGAAAGGGGTTAAAATAAAGGAGTTAGAATAGGGGCTGGTTTCATTGCGTCCGTCCACTACGCCGCCATCTTTAGGTCGTTCAGCGTGCTCTTTGCACAATCATTTCCGCATTCTACCTAATACTGCTTGTGTGTTTCCGGTCTATCGATAGCGCTGTTTTACCCCCGTTCTTTGCAGGAGCTCCCAAAGCTCAAATTAGCAGATGTCCACTGAATTTGCCAGCAAACACCAACACCAACCAGCAAATTGAACAAGGGCTTTAGGCTTTATGCTGCATCCTACATTCACAATTACGAAGGTAAGAAAACAACTATTAACAACTATTTGGCTCTTGAGATCCGGACCATTTTATAAATGGAAGGCTTAATCAAAAACCAAAACACCATCAGGTGGTCATAACTTGCAAATCTATTCACAAAAGACATACATCAGGCCATTAATTAACCCTCAATAAAACCATGTACAGTCACCGAAATCATGTTAATTGTAACAAGTATCCTGTCATCTCGTATGTTACCCAAATCAACATTCATATAGGGTGTTTGTATGTATAGACTATTTTAACCACCAATGCATCATCGTTAAATATATAGAAACATTGTCAGTGGTCACACAGTATAACTCGTGGATAGAGCACAGGGTTCCCAATGACAAAAGTAAACAAACATTAGGCTACACTGACGACAGGATTTTTATAATTTAACTTATGTCCAATGTTAATGGTTGATGTCAAACAGTTAGCTTGCGTTAGACTAACAGTTAGATACAACTTGGACCTAAAGTTACCTGGTATAGAATCAGATGTCAGCATCGGAGCCTGCAAATCTCTGTAACCCAAACTCTCGCTGGACACGCAACTCCTGCAATTCCTTTCTCATGTCTTGAATTTCTTTGTCTTTGTCATCTACAGATGACAAGGACATGTCCAGTGCAGACGGTTCAGGGACAGAGCAGTAGTCATGATCCCTTGTGCTATCGTGTTGCTCCTCAGGAGGGACTGGATCAACGGGCTGTTTTGCTCTCTCTCTCACACTGCGCCGTGGTGTCTCAACAGTATAGCCATCCCATTCAAAGAGCGTCGGTACAGCACCTTTAACAAGCCTTCTTCGACCATCAAGGGTTGTTTGCTCTATGAGCTGATCAGTGGAGAAGTGTCTGCTACAGACCTTAATGTGAGAGGTGATGGTGAAATGATCCCGGCATATGTTTACCAGCCGCTGTCTTCTCAGGTCAGGATGGATTGGAAAGCCGTGGAAACTTAGTATGCCGTTAAACTTGGAGCTAGCCGAACAAAGTGGGACACAGCAATGCTCAGAGTATTTATTTTGTTGATTTTGAAAATGTTCAGTCTTGAACTTTTTTCTTGTTACACTCATGATGATGAGCAAACTGTCGTGCTAGCTAGCTAGCTCGGCACCAGCGTGATGTCATGTAAACAAAGGGAGTGGAAATGTACAAGCAGGACTATTTCGAAGTGGAACTACGTCAGATAGCCTAATGCATGTAGCACATTGCGTCTCTCTCTTCGCTGCACCAGTGAGAGGAGCCTACTACTTTAGATTTACCAGCCATCTAGAAATATCTGATCGTGGTGTGAAAATAATATTGGTCCCAAATGGACATCCTGTAGTTTTCACAGGTGAGCAACCTCCCACATCTTCCAACACATCCAGTGATGTGTCATTGCATTTGGAAGAGGATGATGTTGTTTCCCTACAAATTAGTGGATGTGTTTGGGATGACCAGTATCACAGAAAAACATTTAATGGCTTTCTTCTGTTTCCTTTGTAAGATAGTACATCTATACATATTCAAAAAGGAATGTGTTATTCTGACAAGCGTGAATTAGAATTAATCAGTTCAGATGTGGCTTTATATCTCTGACTATTCATTGTCAGTGATTGCATTGTGTCACGTGAACTTCCCCATCTGACTTGTCTGCGCTGCTGTGGACCTCTGAAAGGCACAAGAAAGGATGGGGAACATCTACCTGTTGGAGGTGGTGATCAGGGACTCTGCCCCTTTTGGAGTGAGACTGAGGTCAGGCTCTCACAGACACTGCCTTTTTATAGAAGGCCAACTTTGACTAAGGTGGACACATTACGTTTTGAAAGAAGAGGGAAAAATCCCTCACAAATTCCTCAGATAAAAGTGGGAGAAAATGACGTCTCATGAATGTGATCATTGTTTCCTTTTCTTTGGTGTTTCACATCATAAACCCCCCGGAATGCAGCTGCATCAGCGTTTGAGCTTTGACTCGATCCATTCAGACTCTTTGTTGTGCAGCCATTCAGATCGTGCGCATGCACACACACGTACACACACATGCACGTACGCACACAGACACAGACCTACACACACACAATACAGCTGTGTATTGCACACCACACCTCAGCTATCAGTCATCTACTACTGTACTCTGTACTCTACATCTACTGAAGATCAACACACAACGCGGCAGATTAAAAAACAGAGCCGTGTATGTGGCCTTGCTGTAGTGACTCCTTTCACTGTCAGTGGCTGTGGCGAGCAATGTAGTGTTTCTCTATCTCTCTCTCTCTCTCTCTCTCTCTTTCTCTCTCTCTCTCTCTCTATCACTCACTCTGACTCTCACCTCTCACTATCTCACAGAGATGCATGTCACTATCTCCCCGGAGGCGATGATTGATCTTTCAGCTAAGATCTCACAATGTGTGTGTCACATTTTCACATCTCCACTGGAAGATATGGCGGTAACGCTGTGTGATGCAGACTCAACTTTATCTGGGCCAGCGGGTAGCGTATTGACATTACATCTGCTGTGTGTCTTCCAGAGTTGACGCAGGGTACAACCCCACGTCAATCGTCAGACACAATAAGCTCGGGCAAGGACGCGCACTGATGTGGACGCGTGTTAAAAAAAAGAAAGAATCATGGAGGCCAGTATCAAGTGAGGGCGTCGAGGGGAATAATTCACCTGTGTTTATGGAAAGTGCCTGGAGTGCACTGGAGACACGGTGTCTCCTTTGAATCTGATGAGGAGTTTAGATCATACCTGCAGCTACAGTACAGAGGAGCTCTCAGAGTTGGATCAAACAGCTGCCAATATGAAAAGGACTGCCATATCCTCTCAGCACCCCGGGCTGTGTAAAATGAATACAGCTCCTCTGACTCCCCCTCTTGCATTCACCTCTTTGGTTGGAAACATTTTTTCATAATTGCCTTTAATTCTATGTTGTGTGTCCCCTCTGTGCCACTATTAAGGATAAAGCAAAGCTGGGGAGATATCTCAGCCTCTGCTATTAGGGCTTCTGCTCATCGAGAGCAGGTATTGATGATTTGGCATTGGGAATACTAAAACCCTTCCAAATGCTGGCTGTTTCCATACCATTTTCACATCACGCCAGGTTTTATCATCAGCGTAGCATACTTTACCTGTAAACGGGCATGCTACTGTGAACTTCCCCTCATTTCAACCGCCATAATTTAGCGGCTGATGAATCACATGGTTTTGGGAAAACGGATCATGGTTAAGTCTCGTTAATCAGCGAGGGAATTCCCAGTTAGAAAACCTCATCCATTGTTTCAGTAAGATAAAGTGTTGGATCCTGTTTTGTTTTCTGTTTTGTTTTGTTTTTTTTCATGTTTGGAAATCCTCAGGTGTGAAGGCTCATTAATCGTGACAGTGGTGAGCAGGTTGCGTGCCACCTCCCTCTCAACTCCGGCTCGGGCATAGGGATCCACTGAACTGTAAATGTTATGGATAGGGCTGGGTTCTGCAGAAAGCCCTGTTTAAAGTGCTGCACAGCAGGAGTAAGCGGTGTCATGAGGAGAGATAATCATTGATTCTTGATCTGTGTGTGTGTGTGTGTGTGTGTGTGTTATACATGAGTGTGTTTGGAGGATGCATGGGTGTGTTTGTGTGTTTGAGTAAGGCTGAGTAGGTGTGTGTGTGAGAGAGAGCGAGAGAGAGACAGACAGACAGACAGAGGGAGAGTAGGGTGGGCAAGAGAGAGAGAGAGCGAGCAAGAGCGAGGGAGAGAGAGCAAGTGAGGGAGAGAGGGAGAGAGACCAAGAGAGGGAGAGAGACCAAGAGAGGGAGAGAGAGAGCGAGCAAGAGAGGGTGAGAGAACGAGCAAACGAGAAGGGAGAGAGAGAGAACAAGTGCAGACATGAGTGTGTATGAACGCTCTTCTTACCACCCTGCCTACTTATTTGCCTGTGCTTATTTGTCTATCTGTCTGATTTCATATCTGTCAACTCTAATAGGGCTGAAAAAAAGCAAACTAATCAGATTACATGCATTTTAAAAAAAACGTTGCCTCGTGTCTCATGAGATTCTCATGGAAGAGAACTAGCGTTTCAGTAGCAGCCATCATGACGGCTGCTGACTCTCTTGTGCTGCGAGGCGGGTTGGATAAAGTGTCCGCCAAATGAGAAAGAAAATAAAATGCAAATGTCATCCTACTAATATCACGGGTTGAAATGGACATTTATTTTCTCAGTACTCCCAAAAGGAAAAGAAAGCAGTACGGTTGAATCCTCCCACTGGAGTGATCCAACAGATCATGTCTCAAAATACATGTGGGTGTAGGTAATCAGGAAGCGACAACTGAAATGAGATTTAAAGGTGAAACTCCCAGTCGTAATTGAAGTTTATCCTTTCCACTCCCATCCAAATCTCACGGTGTCCGTAATTTGTCTTTCCATGCTGTGTAAATGTACTACCACGACTAGTAGAGGAAGTGGAGCTGTGCCATAATAGCTAGTTTATGGTTGTTTAAGAGTGCATCCGTGGCGGTTATTAGTGTGCCTCTCTCCATTAAAAAAAAAACATGTTTGGGGCAAGCTGTGGCCTCAAGGTGAGCTGACAGTGAACGTGCATTCCTTTCTGCCTGAATTAAAAGCTAAGTCTGATCTTTTTCTGAATTAACTTGATCAGTGATGAACAGGAGACATCCCATGATCAAATGCAAATGGACTATGAAAGAAGATGGCAATCACTTGTCCATTCCTGTGCTTCACCTTCGCTGTTCAGTGCCCACTGAGCATCCATCGCTCAAGTGAAAAGACACGAGTGCCATGTTGAGACTATGATCGACTCTGATGCCCTCTCACACATGCATGAGCGTGCACACACACATGCAAGCATGCATACACGCATACACACACAACAACAACACACACACACACACACACACACACACACACACACACACACACACAAAGAGCACAGCCCTGAGCCAACTGTCACCATGGAAATAAAGCTCTGTACCATGGCCAGAGCCTGAAGATGCATATCTTCTCTGGATCCTGAAAACACTTGATTGTACTCAGATTCAAATGCATCCCAATGAACAAGCTCTACACTTGAAAAACACACAGGAATTTCTTTACCCTTTGCAATTACCTCACTCCCAGAAGTCTCCATAGTGGAAGGTGTAGCTCGACTAGGTGTCGTAATTGAGTTGCACGTTGTGAAGTTGCATTGTAGTAAAGATTAATGTGCCACACGTGGGCTGCCAACGCAGTATGTGTGAACTAGTAAAGAAGCTCTTGCAATAAAATGATTGTTGTGGACTTGATGAACGTTGATTTTGTCCAAATCTGTCAGCTCGCAGTAGAGCTTACAATAGAGTCTACTGAAGAAAAGGAAAAAAAGGAATACAGTGTCATGTTCTTATTTACTTTGGCTTGGTGCTTATCTACTTTGATGTCATTTGTGTTGTGAGAGACATAGTTCTGGGTGGCCCCAAAGGTCCCGGAGAGTGAATGCCTGCATATACAACTGTGCCCATCTATGCCAATATCAAGTCTTTGTAGCTGCAGCTCCGGAAACATTTTGTTTATTATTTTATGACGAGTATTACTTCCATCTTTTCAAATTAAATGACCGTGTTGTATGTGTGATGTAAAGCCATGAGACTTGATAGTTTTGGATGTTTTTTCACAGCCACAGCTTAGCGGGCTGAGAGCGAGAAACGTCAACCTCTCAGACAGGAAGTTCTGCCTTTGCCTGGACTGATGAAATATTACAGTCTATCTGTCATCTTAGAAAGCCCGTACTTAACCTGGTTGTTGAGTAATGTACCAAAGCGATAACTTCTACCCTACATGCAACTTTGCCACAGCGTTTTCCCTCCTTTTCTTGACACATCAGCGAGACGACTTTCTCCTTTTGCAATGCAGTCCATTTTAACTAGTTTCACCCCCCCCCCTCCTCCTTTAAATGAGCAGTGTTACCTGCGGGGCTGTGTTTTCTGTGTTTTTGTTCTACTCTGCCTCATTGACTCAAATATGGGCTTCCTGAATGAGTTATTCCCAGACTTGTTCGCACAAGAGCTGATCAAAATGATTTCACAGCTGCACAATGAGTGTGCAAGAAGTCTTTGGGCTCCAAAATAACTTGATTTGTTTTGTCGTAGAAGCCCTCATTCAGACATCAAAGAGGAATGTACGCCGCAAATTGGAATGCAAAACGCGGGGTAATGGTAGATCTCTCATCTCGATGAAATTGTGCAGATTGTGCCACCTAGGCCCTCCAGGGCAGATATGTTCCCTATCAGTGTCCACCTGAGCAGGTAGCTTAACGCAGATGTGACTGCGATCAAAAGGAATGTGACATCATCGATAGACTATGGGTCATAGGTTACATACAGCATACATGTTGTCACTGATGCAGTCATTTCAATGTGACATCAGTGAAAATGTTTTTTTTTTTGGATCGCCCCCCCCCCTTTTCCCCCCAGTTATACCAAGCCAATTACCCCACTCATCCTAGCTGTCCCAGTCGCTGCTCCACCCCCTCTGCCGATCCGGGGAGGGTTGCAGACTACCACATGACTCCTTCGATACATGTGGAGTCTCCAGCTGTTGCTTTTCACCTGACAGTGAGGAGTTTCGCCAGGGGGACGTAGCGCGTGAGAAGATGACGCTATTCCCCCCAGCCCCCCCCCCACCCCCCGAACAGGCGCCCCAACCGACCAGAGGAGGCGCTAGTGCAGCGACCAGGACATATACCCACATCCGGCTTCCCACCCGTAGACACGGTCAATTGTGTCTGTAGGGGCGCCCAACCTAGCCGGAGACAACACGGGGATTCGAACCGGCGATCCCCGTGTTGGTAGTGTAACAGTCGAAATTGGGAAATGTACCTTTAAGACATACTTGCCTAGATACACGAGAAGCAACGTCATCAGACAGCGCCTTGTATTCTCTGAGTTAGTTGAGTGGCGCGCATGCTATGAGTGGACGCCTGTTATTTGGCTCCTGTCTTTCTTTCTGCCTCTCAACGCAAGACTACTGTTTTGGTAACGTGTGGCCTCTGTTGTCCATGTATGTTGCAACAGTAGCCGTGCAAGCGGGCTTGGTAAGGCTGCTGTGAGTCACAGCCATAAACGACGAGCACTGTGAAAATCCCGGTATCCACGTGGTTGTGAGTTTGTGACTCGTCTTCCTCTTAAACCAAGAAACACGGACCAAGCTGTTAACAGTGGGCAACGGAATAGACCGCTACGCTACCCGGACGCCCCCCAAAAAACATCCCTTTCTTACGGATATGATGACGGGCGCCCCCCTTAGATGCTAGGCAGAGATTTTGCTCGCCTTCCTCGCCTTGTGTTTGCAAATAATGCATGTGATGTGATGTGATGGTAAGAGTGTTCAACCCCTGCTGCATTGATCAAGCCACGTTTAACCAGATGCGGTCAGGACTGAAACATGGCTGCCCTCATATCTGAAATCTCTCAGCTGTTCCAAGGCATTGCACAGAGCCTCCTCGGCTCTTTCACAGCCAAACAGCTTTGGAATGCATACTGTCTACCCTAAGTGGATTTGAGTGAGGGTAATAAATTTTCTGTGGGTGAGCAATGGGCAAAGTTGTATAATGATGAAGAGTTCGGGCTTGTCTTGGAAGAAACAATGTCACCCAAGTAATGAGCCGGCTTCAAGTGTTTGTTATTTCAAAAGACATTTTTCCTCTTCAAGGCGCAATCGTTGAACAATTGTGGACTGTGCTGTGGCACGTTGTTCTCAAAAGAAAACACGAGAGAGGGACGCCGGCTTGTTTTTGTTGTTTGCCAAAAAAACACCGTGGTTCCGATAATATTTCAGATTTCCGTTTGAAATATTGACATTCCCAACGTAAATCATGTGATCATATACATCAGCCACATAATCACCACAGTGCCATCGGTGCAGGGAAGCCAAGGTGTCCGCCCGTGCCAAAGTGTCACTGAGCAAGGTAATGAACCACTACCGACCCTGGCTGTCTACCTTGCATTTCAAGTAATGACATACCAGTCTGGTAAATTGTACCCATAGGTACGGGAGACAAAGATGCGAGTTCCTTTTCCATGTGTAATATGGCACCTGAGTGCTCTGGCAGTGACTAACTCTTTTCATTGAGGCCTTTAACATACCTGTACCTTTAATGCATTCTTGTTTCAAACCACGGGGTTACAGTGTGCCACCACAAAAAAATAGACAGGAATCACCTCATGCTGCAAAGTTTTTAATACGCACATGACGACAGGTACGCCTTAAATCCTGTAACATGAGAGGAGGGTAAACAATGATGGATAAACAAAAGTGTTTACCACACTTAAATTGGCAGTTGTGAACGTAATCAACAGCAGCCAAGCCCAACCCCGTCATCTTTTTCCTCTCCTGCAGTGAGTGTGTGTTTGCGTGCATGCATGTGTGTGTGTGTGCATGCATGTGTGTGTGTGTCTGCATGCATACGTGCATGTGTGTATAAATGCATGCATGTGTGTGTTTGTGTATTTGCATGCGCACGCTCACATAAAACAGAGACACAGCACAGTATACTCAAGCCTGCTTAGTTACACAGACCTTGGACTATCAAAGCAAACTGCTGCATTTTAGCACATTGAATACCCCGTGTCTGACGAGCGCTGCCTCCTGATTAGCTGATTATGCGACACAAACCACTGCAGGCCCGTTGTTGTTATAATCAATGACAAGTGAGAAAACAGCATGTGTTTTGGCTAGCGTGCAGTGCGACACCCCTGTTTAACAAAGTCAGAAAAGTCACTGGGGTGTGTTGTCTGTTGTCTTTGCTCTTACCCAGAAGTACCTCGGAGATCTGACGTTAAATCATTGTGTTCTCGGGTGTTAATGTAGGCGGATTAACCTGCCAGCATGGCGGCCCATTTATTGCTGATCTCCTCCGCGTGAAATGAGGCTTCTTTGTGCAAATAAATGTATGCAGGTTGGCACAGAACACTGAAGGAATGCGCCGCTCTTTTTTTATTGAATGCATAAATTCAGAGAGTCCAAACATTTGCTGACAGTACTTGCTACCCGGGAGGATTCTCTGAAAGCATGTTGCCAAATGTAAATTTACGCTGCCACGGCCCTCAGTCAATCCCACTCATCCATGCCGGGATGATGCCTCTGTCAGTGTGGCCCTCTCAGGTGGAATTACTGTCATATTTGGCAGGATGACTCTTGAGGTGATAAAAGAGGTGTTGATACAGATGCATCTGGCGGGCTACTGATGGTAGGGAGCCACAGACAGATTCTCCTCTCGCCTGCGCCTTAGGAATCCTGGACAACTGCAGATAGAATAGATCAGAATAGAATAGAATACTCTTTATTAGTCATTTTGTACATACATACAAATGAAATTTACTCTCTGCATTTAACCCATCCTAGCCGTGTAGCTAGGGGCAGTGGGCAGCTACTGTGCAGCGCCCGGGGACCTCCTCCAGTTATTTCTTCCTTTGCCTTGCTCAGGGGCACAGACAGGAAGGAGTATAAACCCTAACACGCGTGTCTTTTTGACGGAGGGAGGAACCCGGAGCACCCACAGGAAACCCACTGCAGACACGGGGAGAACATGCAAACTCCACACAGAAGGGACCTGGGACAGCTTGGGATTTGAACCCAGGACCCTCTTGCTGTGAGGCAACAGCGCTAACCACTGGGCCACTGTGCCGCCCACCTAGTCTGGTAATAATGTTGATATTACTGATGTTTGGATGTGCATATACAGATGGATGTGCCACATCCAGTGTGGATTAGAGGTGCACGATGGATCTACCATACTAGATGGTATAAATCACGTGAGTTCTACGGATTCATGTTTCACCGAGGGAAAGGGTTCACGCTCATCTGGGTCATCATCTTCAGTTTGTCCTGCTGAGCTCTCAGCTAACAGGGTTTTTCCTGAAAACTGTTGCCCGGGGCTTATTTCTAAACGACATTGATTGATTGACCGGATTTATGGAGGATTTTCACAGTAAATACCACAAATCATGAAACATCACACAATAATCTTCAGAAGATGTTGGATGTGCCCATGTAGTTTGGGTGGATTGTAACTTTTCATGCATTATGAGGAGTGGATGTGATGTGAACACATCTGTGATACATATTGGATTGTGTTTGGCTGATGTTGGTTTACATATACTGCATCTTGCTGGGCATCATTTCATATACGCGCCGTCTGTTGCGAAGCAGTTGGCAAGCCTTCTTATGTTGTCCGTTTAGCACCCGTTGACACCGTGACATGCAGTTGAGCCAAAACTGCAAGTTTTTTGGGAAGAGTATTGAAATCATGTTTTACTGCTATTTACTGCTATTCCATCTCATGCAGCATGCAGCCACACGCTGTTCCTTTAACTGAATATGCCATTTACATTCACACACACACACACACACACACACACACACACACACACACACACACACACACACACACACACACACACACATCTCTGCCTCTGTCTTGCTTTCAGATATGGCCAAAACCCTGGAGGGACTGAAGCCATTTTTCATGTAATTACAGAAAACCTGCCTGACTGGCTTTGAGGCAGCTTGTGAAAGGAGGGACCTAGACTTTCTTACATTGTACTGTACATATAACCAATTGCTATTTGCAAAAAAAAAAAGTAATTTGGTCCATCCTTGTGGACACGTCTTGTCTCAGGCCTCTCGGATGTGCCAGGGTAAACTGGCTGTTTGAACGGCACAACCTTGAAGGGAAAAAGTAAACCAGTCTCCATCATCTACTGCTATGGCTCCCTTTCGTAAACTGAAACAGTAGAAGTAAGGAAGTAAGTGAACAGATACTCCTGGAATCCCCTTATCAGTGTTTTATTTTTCATTAAAACAGCAACTGCTGACTTCCACAGCAGATTTGAAATTTTCGGTAACTTTTCAGCAGATCTCCACAGATTGTAGCCTCCATAGTCATTTAATGTAACCCTTTATATCTATAAAGCAAAACACTACACTGGAGGGCTTTTTTTATATCCTGCATAGACCACGTAGTCTGGGCTGTCAGCTTCTGCTTTGTGTAAGCTGTGTGTTTTCTGTCAATACTACAATACGTGCACGGTGCCGATCTTAACCCTGTTTGTGCCTTCGGATTGAGCTTCAGCTTTGCTCCACAGCGTGTTAACGATGGTGGAATTTTTTCCGTTATTGTACTATGCATATATATCATCATATGACCCAACATTGACAACTACAGTCTGTGCGGAGAGGGACATTAGCAGAATGGAATTTCCCTCAGGACAGATCAGCACCGTCTTCTTGCCCCGACACCGTCTGTGGGGTGTACAGCGAGGCTCCTGCAGCACTGCGGGACGTGGCTCTGAGGTAATGTTTGTCTCTGTCTTTCCTCAAGATAAACCTGTCATTAGACTATTGAGGACCCCGTCACATTCTGCCTCTCTTTTCCCTTGTATTTCTTACTCGAGCGACCGAGCCATCAAGAGAAATTCCGACAGACTTGAAGAAGATTCACAAAATTGTTACAGTTGCCAAATCGACTGACAGCCACCCTCTCTCCCCTCCCATCCACTCTCCCCATCAACAAAACATACTTCTTTAACCTCTTGGTATGTCATGTAATGTAGGTGAAAAGACGCTTTTGGTGTAATACTGGTCCTCGGCCCTAGGGGGCGACTCTTCCTTTGCGTTCCTTCCTATAGGCACTATGTATGCCCATTCACCAGTTACCAGACAACAAATTTTCAAATTAGTTCACATCACTTGCTGAGCAAAGCCTTATGATAGGATCGTAAACCATCTTCAGAAAGCAGGTGCTCTTTCCCTTGTCACTCTGTTGCATGGTTTCTTCTCATTACCAACACCTTGGAGAGAGAGAGAGAGAGAGAGAGAGAGAGAGAGAGAGAGAGAGAGACTAAAAGGGGTGGGACCAGGATGGTGCTTGCAGCTCAGCAAATATCTGCCATGGACATTGAACATTTTGCTGTAATATTGATTTTCCTGCAGTTACAAGTCAGTCTCATCCTTGTGAATGAACCCTGCAGGTAAATGCCCTCTTCTGTCTTTCAAGTAAAATAAGGAGAGGTGCACTGACTGACTGTAAGTGTGTGTGTTTGAGTCTGTGTAAGCTTTAACCAAGCTAGACCTCTGCAGATTTCCTCATCGGGAACTAATGCTACGTAGGGACACAGTTTTGTTTTACTACATGTAACTGGTGTAGAAATGAAGCATTGTCTTTAGATCGTCTGTCTGAAGCTTGCTGGCACCATGCATGTACATGACTCCATACTCGCAGCATGTGGCTTCTCCATATGTCCCACAGTAGGGTTTGTTAATGTCTTAACTTGTCTCCCACTTTTGCCTTTGAAGGTCTGCCGCCTACCTGCAGCAAGCTTCCACCTGTTACAGGCTCTGGCTCTGGTGGGGATATCTCCGCTATGGCCCTGCCAAGTTTGATATTGCAGAAGATTTAAGTTCTCTTGCCAATGCATTTGTCATCAGTAATATCGTCAATAATCTTGTTGTCAAGCCTGGAATTTGGGGCAGTTGGACACGAATTAAAGAAATACAAATGCGGGTATCTTCTATGATCTGTATAGTCTTTTTTTAAATTCCCCCCCCCCTTTTTTTTGTCTGTAATTGTACCTGGCCAATTACCACACTCTTCCGAGCCATCCCGGTTGCTGCTCCACCCCCTCTGCCGATCCAGGGAGGGCTGCAGACTACCACATGCCTCCTCTGATACATGTGGAGTCGCCAGCCGCTTCTTTTCACCTGACAAGAGTTTCACCAGGGGGACGTAGCGCATGGGAGGATCACGCTATCCCCCCCCCCGATCAGGCACCCCAACCAACCAGAGGAGGTGCTAGTGCAGTGACCAGGACACATACCCACATCCGGTTTCCCACCCGCCGACACCGGCCAATTGTGTCTGTAGGGACGCCCGACCAAGCCGAAGGTAACGCGGGGATTCGAACCAGCGATCCCCATGTTGGTGGGCAATGGAATAGACCGCCACGCCATCCAGACGCCCTCTATATAGTCTTTTAGTGGCTAACCTCACCTCACCTCATTAATATGTGGTAGCCAGATTCGGGAAGGGAGAAAATGAGGATTGTATAAATTTCTGCGGGCACCACAAGGCATATCGGCACGTGCTGAGGTGAGGAAAAGTGGTTTGACACAGATCTCACAAGAGGCTCTAAGTCGAAGTGCCACTTCCACCCACATCCCCAAGTCTGCTTTTTCAGATAACCTCTCAGGAGAAACCAGCACCACCAGTACGAGGGACGTTTTCGCCGTCACGTGATTTTCTGTCATAGCAGACACCTCTTTGTTAGACTTACTCTTCCTGTCACTAGACACCTATCTTTTTGAACAGTCGTGATTTATGATGGAAGTGATCACCGCTGTATCTATGCCAGCTGACAATGCTCCAGCTCCTTTTGTTCTCTCCTCCTTGGGAGCTGCAGGTAACAATGGTTCATAGTGTTAACTTTATACCCTCTCCTCCTTGTTGGAGCTGTGGGGAATAGATGCATCCTTCAACTCCAGCCCATTTGGAGTTATTGTGCTCTCCATCTTCCCACATTTTTCAGTAATATCTGTGTCAGCGCATGGCAGGGCCACTTCCTCAGCTACAAAAAAAAGAATAGAGTCCAAATGCTTCCTGCCAGAACCACTTTAGGATGTTTGTAAGTGTCTGGCACAATATCAGGAGTCAATGCCCACCAGCCTTTTAAACTAGACTTATCTAGGCCAAGTGACGACACGGACTAATGAATTGCCGCTGACAAATATTGAAGGTACATCTCAGCAACTCGGCATTGTAATGTGGACAATAGCAACACAAAACGGCAATCGTAAATCCACACACTGTAGGTAAGACATCTGTAAACTCCTTAAGCGTAAGTGAAAGTCAGATTCTCTCCCCTCAATTGCTCTCTTTATCCGTTTTGCCTTTTGTCCTCTTTGTCTCATTACCATCACTGAGGCTGACCTCAGAACGGAGCATCCAGCTGTGTTCCCTTGCCCCGCAGAACAACCTTTGACCCCGCCATGATCCGCAGAGTCATCCACCACTGTCACAGCCTCCATTTTAACTCTTGAGGTCATTCACTGCACATTACCTACCACTTCAGTGAAGTCTTTCAAAATGGATTAGAAACTTCCCTTCTCTGGAGATCGTGAAGGCATTGTACCAAGAAACAAGCGGAAGAAAAACGGTAGATGAGTCTGGCGTCTTTTTGGAGAAGTTTGGTCCTGGAAGGAGGGTGACCCAAGTGAGAATGCATCATGCGGTCTCGACTGAGGCCTTTTACCCTGTTTACAGCCAACACCGGCTTTCATTTACAGGGAGCCAAAGATGAAAAACTTCATTCAGGAGCTCATACGGTAGAGCCAACCACCAACAGAGGTGTCAATCAGCCACCTTCTCAGACCTGCTTGTGACCCGTATTTCTATCAATAACTCTAATTTGGTAAACGTTCAGTGTGTTCTTTCAGCAAAATGTTTTTCCCCCTTCTGTGTCCTTTCGCCGCAATTCCCCGAAAACCAGCAGAGTGGCAGGAAATGCGGATAACATGATTGAAAGGCTGTGGCATCTTCAAAACACATTTGACACCAGCATTGTGGGTTTACACATCAAAAGAAGCACTTTCGGGTATCTTTTTACCTCATTTGGGTTGAGGGGTGAGGGTGTTTCCATCACTTGGCAAAGCATGAGTGGAGAGAAGGAGAAGATAAATGATAATAATAGCTCTGACCACACGGTTTAGTTATTTAAACTGGCAGCATCAGCTCAAATTGTTTCATGGCTTTCTGCAATGATACATTTAGGAGCGTGTCTCGACAGGTTACAAGATGCTGGAGGAGAGAATTCATTGCAACTCCCTCTGAACTTTTCAGCCAGGAGACATGAGACTGGAAGCTATGACACCATCAGTAAAGTACACACAGAATGTTTACTTCACAATGGCTTGTTTGTGCTCATCTCACGTGCAAATCCAAGTAACCTAGAATTGGAAGTCGGTGTCTGATGTTCTAATGGACAGATCAAAGAGACAGAATTGGGTTGTTTCAAGTTTCGCCATTGTCTCCCTGTCTTGTTCCTGTGCTGTGTGCAAGACTGGTCCAGAGAGAGCTTCATTTCCCAGGAACCACAGGGTCAAACTGAGTCAACGCCGAGCGATGTGGAAGATCTTATCATCATCATCATCATCATGATAATGATATGCAACTTTACACAATATCAATGCAGATTATGATACATTTACACAATATTTATACAAAAATACCATGTTTGCATAATGTCAAACCAAAGCTAGCTCTCAAATCATACTCCCTCGAATATTTTAGACCTCATCCTGTGTGGAATTTTAGCTAATAGATCCTCGTCATGCAAGATCGAGACACCATCCTGATATGATACAACTGAAAGATGCAAAAGGACAATATAGGATTATTGCCCTGCCGTAACTGATGAGACTCGATCAGCAGTCCATTTTGACCCTGTTGCATTGTCAGGACAAGAGCAAAGTCCAATCAAGGATAGCCAATGACAGGCTCTATTGTTTTTAGGCAGACAAGGGCTGCTTGGCTGACTTGACTTGGCTAGGAAGCTAGCTGGCAGGGTGAATGGCATGTCGCTAGAAAAGTGCACTCATATTTCCCAAGAGTCTCTGGCCCTTTTTGAGGTTATAGTGAGTTTGGTGTTTTTGTTCAAAACATCCCGTGTCAGGACGCCCTAGACGTCGGGAGGATTACTGTAAGCTTGGCTCAATTGACGTCTTCGCTGGATGGGGTGGGGGTGGGGGTGGGGGCATGTATGAGGGCCCTCCATAGCCCTGTTCTTAACCACTCCGAAAACAAGAAAAAGTATCATGTGGGATTGCTCAGATCATTTGAAGATACATCATTATACGCCACGGCTCATGCAGCTCATCAAAGACAGACTTTAACGTGTGCACTCAAAGGCTCTCATTGCTCCTTTTCTCACATGCATCGCTGTGCCCTGATTACATATCTCAAGAGCTTTGCGTAGCCAACAAAGGCTGGCTGAGCGCGCCGGTATTCACTCCTCCGGCGGAGTCATCTCAAACGGCTCCTTTAAAATGGCCCGGAGAGCTGAGAGGATTTTCTCGGTGACTTGCCTTACCGCCGCTGACAATCTGACCACCGTGTTTACCTGTGAAATCAGATAGACCATGGGAAGTCAGATAGACCTACCCTGTGAGGGCTGCTTTGAGGCAAACAGTTGTGGATCTCTCTTGCCTGGAGTGGATAGTGTCGGCTATCTCTGCCTTCAATCGCGGAGCCTCAAACACCGTGCTGTTAAGAGAGTGCACGAATGAGCTCCGCGCCCATGCAGTATCTCTGGAATCACATAAAGACAACTTTGTGCTCTGCAATTTACTGTGCAGCGCTCAGGTGCTTGTGCATGTCTCAACCAGAGGAAAAACAAAAGTATGACTGACAGAATCATGTGTCAGAAGATTTATGGTCAGGGAGAGCGAGAGGAGGAGAGAAAAGTGGAGAGCACATTTTCTCGTTCCTCCTCCTTTTCAAATTATTGTCTTTAAGCAGTGTGTCCCCCTTGTTTGAGCAAAATGTCTGAAACTGAAGAGATGGTACCATTCTCTCTCTCACTCACACACACACACACACACACACACACACACACACACACACACACACACACAGATGGCCTTTTTTCGACTAAGAAATACTGTTAAACGTATGACTTCATACCTCTTTTTTGCTGTGAAACTATGACTCACTTCCCTACTCACTCGCCTTTAGTCATGCTGAGGTTTCATTGGCAAATCAAAGACCAGAGGACAAAATTACATCTTTGGTAAATACATAATTCATACTCTCTGAAATGTGGTCGAGCAGACTCAAAGACAATACAGCACATGCTCCGAGCGCACAAACAGATCCGAGCTCTAGTTTGCATGTCAGTGTAAATTCACATGTATGCTAGTAATGCGACGGGATTGGACGTCAGCGCTTAATTACAGGTGTGTGACAACATCAACGGCTGGCGTATCAAACTTCACTTGGAGTTAAATTTCCAAGTTCAACGGTAACAACAGTAAGTCTAATATGTGGCCCGGTCAAGGCGTAGCTAATGCTAAATTGGGAAAACAGGATCGATCATGCCTAAATAAGTTTAAAATTGTGTAATCGTCGACTTTGACGTTAATTGCCAGCTGGGGCGCGCTACTGGGCTGCCCCGATGCGACGGGTCACAGGAGCAGATAGGGAAGCCGTGGCAGGCCTCCAGCAATAACACAGGGAGCGAGCCAGACTACCAACCATAAATCTGTAGCTACCACCAATTTCCAAGCACCGCAGGTGATCTGTGTACGTGTGCATTGGTGCGTGTGCGCGTGTGTGCGGGTGGTTGCGCAAGTGTGTTTGTGTGTTTATAAACAGATCTCCAAAGGGTAAAGCAGCTCCACTTCAGAGCAACATGGATATTACACCCCTGAACATCTTGGCGTGGGCTTAGCCCTGTTTATGGAGAAACAAAGCTAAGAGTATAATTAGCATTTCAGTGATCCCGCAGGGTGTCTGACTTACGGCTGTGATATCAAAGAAGGTAGCATTTTGCACGCGTGACTCAATGAGGATGAGGTGACTGGGGGCTCTGTTTGGTGGTGATCTGCACCTGACTGGCAAACACTGCAGGTGGATTATCCGGAACAATAGGAACCCGAGAGGATTTGTCCGGGCATATATGTTGGACAAATAGAATAGAATGGAATACTCTTTATTGGCCATTTTATACATACACGCAAATGAAATTTACCCTCTGCATTTAGCCCATCCTATTGTATAGGAGCAGTGGGCAGCTGCAGCACCCGGGGACCAACTCCAGTTCTTCTTTCCGTTGCCTTGCTCAGGGGCACAGGCAGGAGTATTAATCCTAACATGCATGTCTTTTTGATGGTGGGAGGAAACCGCAGCACCCGGAGGAAACCCACCGCAGACACGGGGAGAACATGCAGACTCCACACAGAAAGGCCCTGGGACGGCCTTGGGTTCGAACCCTGGACCTTCTTGCTGTGAGGCAGCTGTGCTAACCACTGGGCCACCGTGCCGCCCAAATGTACTAGATGGCAAAGGACAGCATCTAAGTACTAATGTAAAGCTTAGCAGTTGAAGGGTTCATGGAACGAAATTTAGACCACCGCAAACGTCCAAAATTGGATATATCTGCATGAAACGGAACGGCTGGGTGGGATTTTGTGAGGGGAGGGAATTTGTTTCGATGCAACGGCCAAGAATATGGATATCAATCTACTTGGGCTAATTTCAATTTGGTGGTAGAAGATCACTCATAGCAAACTCAGTCCCAACAGACTTTTTTTATATCAACATTTGCAGGATGATTTTACTAAAAAAATTATTGCATATGTCAGAAAGAGAAATTGTACTCATCAAAATGAAAATAAAAGCACTTTTTTGTGTGCATTTCTCCCAACATAGCTGTCAAACAGATGTAAGTTAGGTGCAGATAAAGGAGGCAACATGAATAAAAATGCATTTGTCATTTCATAGGACCTTTAATGAGTAGCTATCAGCAGGATTTCATTAATGCTAACCTGGGAGTGGTTCCTCCGAAGTATCAGGACACACGAGATTCTGCCCGGTCGCTTAAACATTAACCCGATGCTCGACTTCGGGAGAGTGAAAAGGTCCCCTGAATCGGGCCCTGTGAGATGTAAGTGGAAGATCCTGCACTATAGGACTTCTTAATAAAACAAGATAAACATCATAATGTGACGTGGGTCTGCCACACCATCCTAGTTGAAGTTTAGCCAGCACTGTTTGGCCATCTGCCTATTCTGATGATGGGGAATCGTTTGCATTAACATTTTGAAAGCTGAAGGTTTTTTTGTCAGACAAAGAGAAGTCATTGTTATTATCCCCGTTGCATCCCTTTTCTCTCTATCCTGAGGGGCTCATCCCTGCCAGTGACATCCAATACTGCTAATCTACTGTATGTTAGAACTGACTTCTCATGTGTCTCTACTGTTTCATTGAGGAGGAGGAGGGAGGGAGGAGGGGGTTGGGGTGGGGTTAAAGTCTTTCACTGCAAACAAAAAAACAAAAAAAAACACATGGAAATTGTTATAAAACATAGCCCAGGTGAAAAGCCCCCCAATCATAGAGCGCATTTGTCGATTCCAAGAGGTCACTGGGCACAACGGGCTCTCCATCAACACCTTGGTCTTGTCAACTCGCCCCACTTCCAGGCCGGTGGGAGTGGAATCTATAACGACTGTGGGCTTTAGCATCGTTAACATTTCCCTGACATGTCGCCCTGCCTCTCTTGGAGACTGCCCTGCATTTTCTCTGCTGCAGTGGAGTTGTTGTAGCAACTAGTGGCCCAGGAGTGAATGAAGCAGATGTGCGAGTCATCTATCACCTGACAGCTCCCACTCCTCCCAACTGAGCAAGTCATCACCGTGACAGTCTGCCCAACCGGCCTCATCAATTACACCGGTACCTTACCATTAGAGCACAAACACTTTTCTCCCGGGACATTCAGCTGCTTCCCTGTCTGCAAGATGGGCCCTCAATTAAGCTTGAATAACCCCCCCCCCCTCACAAAACGTCTCTCTTTCTGCGGCTGTGTACTGCACACATTGCGTTTGCAGGATAAGCCCCTTCGGGAGATTTATCTTCACGGTGGCCGTGTGATACGTGAGCCGTTTTATCTTTATTTTTATAGCGCTTTATGAGAGTCTGATTACAATATATATCACCATAAAACCGTGATCAAGTAACGGCTTCTTTTGTGCGAATCTACTGTAAATTATTGTTCATACAGTGTGTTATTAAGATCAGAGTGATCATTTTTTCTCTCGCTCATGGCCAAAGGACATTAAAGGTTCGTCTTCTTATGTCAACTTTCCGTAATTGTTATGTATTGAATCACTTCAGTTAAGTCGTTATCCATCCCTACACTTAACCTTGCATGCCACATCCATTGACGAGATGATAACGCCTGCCACCTCGGATGCTTGCAACACGGGGTATTCCCCAAAAACGGGAACAACCGTAAGCGGCACATACCTCATCCTGTGTAGGTGCTTCTTTAGAAATGTGGTATTCATATGCACTTGGGGGTCAGGATGACGTCGCCGTTTGCATGCGTGAGCAATAATGAAACTCTCGGAGTCAAGTCTCGTTGGTGTCATTCTGCTTCTGTATTCCATCAATAGTAGTCATGAAACGCAGTAAACACAGCAGTTTGAACACATAAACAGTTTCTATCACATACGATACACAGCTATGGCAGTGACAGCAGAGGACAACTTAACAACAAGTCAGCTTTCTCATCGGGATTCAACCACAGGGATGAAGGGGGGGGGGGAACGTGACGCTGAATATGAAAGAGATATAAATAAGACATTCATAAAAAAATAGCCTTTTACAAAATATACTCTATAAACCAATATTTACCAAAGTGGAAAATGTGCCCGTGTTTCTTGTTTTCGTCTTTTGATCGGTAAATTACTCCTGCGAAGCTGGGTCAGCTTGAGGCGAGCTTCGCCATCGAAGACAGCAGGCCGGGCGTAATCGCCGTCGGCCTCGGAAAGTGGGGTTCCCTAGACTAGCAGCAAATAGAGGGGAGACAACTCATGCAAAGGTCATTTGTGAGTGGCCTACACCAGCTTCATCTGGAACAGCGTTAGTCTACAACATCACATATCATCATCCCAGGCTGATACGAATCCAGTGTGTTTACTGTGGGCTATTGTCGACTGCGTTAATAAATGAAAAAACCTCCCATCATCTAGTCACTGTTGTTCCATAATGGAAAAAATCAGTAGTTTTTTTTTTATTTATAGAATAAATTAATATTAATTATTTCCTTAATCTCTAAATATAGTGTGTTAAATATTCCCAATAGCTGTGCTGTTTCATCCGTGCATAGGGCGAACTAGGAACAGAGAACTATAGCGGTCTGTACTGGCCAGCAATCCCATCCAGCAACGATTTCCATCGGGAATGTCCGTTCGCTCAGAATCAAACTGTCAGTCAGCACACATCCATAGCTTAAACTCTTTAGAGGAATCGAGTTTTTGTCCAAATGGCCCACACCGTGGCCATCCAGTGAGCTTTCCCTTGAAGGTGATTTGTCGCACCGATTCATTATTGCACCCCAAGAAATACAAGAATCCATACAGGGGGTGAAGGGCTCTCTGTGCAAAAGCTGTGATGCTCCATCCTCAGCTCAAAGTATATACAGTAGTTCCTTATTATCTATGGCTAAGC
The DNA here is from genome assembly GCF_029633865.1 of Lampris incognitus. NCBI lineage: Eukaryota > Metazoa > Chordata > Actinopteri > Lampriformes > Lampridae > Lampris > Lampris incognitus. Next base: position 16,131,655 of record NC_079212.1, on the reverse strand, counting down.
TGCAAAAACAGCTTTCTCGTAAAGTTCCGCTTTGTCCATGAAAATATACATACATACACTCACATACATACATACATGTATGCATACATTAAGCACACTCACTGACATAGATGCACACGCCCCCACAGACACACACACACACAGACCCACAAACGCACACTCGCACCCAGGCATACACACACCATCCAAATAAATACTCTCATTTGCAGGTGTACACCTCTGTCCTCTCACTGCAGGTGTTGCACTTGACATAGCAGCACCACAGGAACTTGCAGTTGCACTGCCACACACGGGAGTACTGGTGCGTGTTGTATCCCCGGCCACAGCACATCAAGTCACAGCCACTGATCTGCTGCATCATGGTCTTGTTGCACACTCGGCCCTGCGTCCCCATGCTCCCGGTCATAGGGTCCGCCTCGCAATAGTTTGGAGACTTGTCTATGTACACCAGGTCCGTATCCATGGGCTTCCGGTAGGAGTAGGGCTTCTTGATCTTGAGGAATTTAGGGCGCTTGTTGCGGCTGGCTTTGACTGGTTCCACGTGCACCGCGTGGGCATACTTCTCCTTCAGAATGTAGCCGAGCTCGCGGAACTTGGGAAGTGTAGTCCAGCAGGTTTTGGTGGTGCAGGAGCCTGAGACGCCGTGACACTTGCATTCCAGTCGCATGTTCTTCTCCAGCACCTAGACACACACACACACGCGCACACAAAAACACTTCAGTTTAGATGTAGACTCTCCAGTGAAAAGAGTGATGTCATTAATATTTCTTGTTTGAAAAGACTTAAGTCAGCAATGGCCCCAACAAATTATCACGTCACGTTATAATGCAACCTCCTTCATCGACAAAAATATAAGATGTTTACATTTACACTTTCTAGTCTTACTGCTCGTGGTTGATTATTTCAAGGCTGGTGAGGTGAACAACTAAATGAAATAAACTGGCGAATGACAAATGCACTAGGAGCTGGGACTAAACATGGCCCCACCACATAGCTGTGTGATACTGTATACACAGAAGCCAAAATACTGTATCAGATTTCAGGCTCTGTGTGTGTAGTCACCACACACAATACACAAATGTCAGGAGTGACTGTACAAGGTGCTGAGTGACTAGGATTACTACTAAAGCCGCAACTGATGACAAAGCAAAGTGCCACTGACTAAAAATGGAAATTTGGTAACCAGCTAAGGTCAATTCCAGTTGTTGCATGACAAAATCTGTACGTGTTTGTTTTGCTGCAGCCAACTAAAGCATTACACACCTCTTGGTGGGCAGGATTAATACCTGACTACTCATCCTGGTTTTCTTCGATTTAAACAAAAAAAAAAAGGCAATTCAACATCTCCAATGAAAGACTAACACAGACATGTAAACGGGAACATGTAAACATCCTTGTCCCGAGCATGCCACGTCATAAAAACCCTGGCTTGCACTCCCTAATCCATCAGTTGTCCTGTGACTAACTCCTGTGACATCCTTTGTCTGGACGTCTCCGACCTGGGAACTGTGAGCGCTGCTCCTGCTCAGTGTCACCGCTTTGATTAGCATAAATAAAGGAGGGGGAATAACTATCAAAAGAGAGAGCCCATTTGTTACCAGAGGGAAGCGAGAGAGAAGAAAACCCGGCTGATAGTTTGGTGCCACGGGTATAGCCTCAATTTAGTTGTCCGGATCACAATTCTAGACTTGAAAGAGACAATTTAGTTGTCCAGATAAGCCAGCGTGAAATTCCGACTCCAGAAATAAATGCCGAGAGGCAGCGGTGATCTGCTCGGTGCAACATGTTGGGAGAGGCTTTTCATGAGATGTGTCGGTTGTGGGAATCGGGCTTCCGTGGCAAAGACAGAGGGGCTGGGTTGAGTACTGTAGGGCAGAGGTGCTTCTTTCCTCTTCACTAACTTTGGCCTCGCCCTTGCTGTTTGGCTCATCATTTCACTCAATCTTTAACCTCCAGACTTGCTGGAGTCTCTGAATCACTCGATGCCCCCAGCTGCCACGGATACACAGGAACCATGAAACGAGCGTTTGGAAAGATTACGAAACCTCACCTATGATTTGAGGAATTATGTGTCTGTCGCTAGTCTCTGCGAAACCCCACTGGTGCCCAGATATGGAAGTGTATGTGATTTGGTGATGGTCAAAACTAGTAACAACATGTGCAACAAGCACATCATACCTGATGTGGGTGTATGATATTAGATGAACCATGGGAGGAAATGTGATAAAGGTAACTGTATACTGTCCCAACAGTGCAGAGCATGAGGGACTGGGGCATTGCCTTTTTGTACACTGTCAATCTGTTTTCAGTGCAAAGATCTGAGCTGTAATCAAACCCTGCCACTTAAATAGCTCTTTGCCTAAAAGCGCCCCTTTATTCCACTGCCCGTTCAATCTTAGCCTCTTTGCCCAGATCCTTGGCAAGATTCAGTCACAACAAAGCATGGTGGCGACTACTAAACGAAGTCCCAACGGCCGTGAGACCGCTACCGAGGCTGACTTGTGACTTAATCACTTGATAATCCGTGCAATTAACCAATATCTCACCCTCCAATGTAGTCTTCATTCACACATACCTCCTCGCCTTGAACGATTCTGTATGTGAGCGTGGCCCCTTCCGAAACACGCAAGGTCGCTGAAGTGAGCGAGCAAATAAAAGATCATATCCGTTCTGATCACCTACCTTGCGTCCCACCTCGTTGTTATGCAGGTTCATGAGCGTCCTCGCATTCTGTTTGACCTCCCGGGCGTCCACGAATACTTTGGAGAAACCCAGGCCGTAGCTGATGTCTGCAGAGCAGCCGCCCCACTTCCAGCCTTGGCCTTTACTGTAGAAGCCCTGCTTCTCTTTGTCACAGCTACAGTCACTCAGGTTCCCCTGCGTGCAGGCCGCTGTAATGGCGTGGGCCACCCCTGCTGCAATGATGGCGTAGGTGAACGCAGCTTCTTTACTGCCTGGGAAAGGAAAGAAGGCGATAAATACCTTAGCTAGGTGTTTCACGCATACGCATCTCCTTGAATGCACAATTTTTTTCCACATGATTATCAAAGAGAAATCTAAGTCTTCACGATGTTCCTTCTGCAGAGGGAACACAATGAGCAAGGGAAGGCATTTTAAAACAGAAAGCAGATTAGCTATTAACAGTTTGTGTGCTTACATCAGAGTCTTACTGACACATCACTCAAGGGCTGCAGTGTTCGAGAATCTGACCTGGAAACTGTCCTGCCTCTGAACCAAAATGGCGGCCGGCGGCACGGTCAACAAAGCAGTATGAATAAAAGGGTTGTCGGGAAGGAAGAGCTATTGATCGGCCCAGAACCTGCTATGCTCTGTGCAAACTCATCGCGGAATAACATTAGGATCCTTATTCTGGGGTTATCTCGGCCGAGTCCGGCTAACAAATCATTTACACAACCTGGAGTGTCTGAATCATTGACAAATAATTTAAAGTTAACCTGTCAGAATTCATCGGGCAATCCCAAAGAAAAGTCCCGGAGTCGTAAGCAATGGTGCAAAAGAAATCCCCACGAGGAAAAAGGAAAAATTTTTATCAAAAAGCCAATCTTCACTTGCTCTGTGAGTCTCTGTACTGGTAGATCTACCCTACTGTGCCGCAATGCAAACCGATGCACACGTTTTCTTCCATCTATTCAAAAAGCCTGCCAAGGCAACGTGCATGCATATTCAGAAGAACGAGGTGATATTCGTGAAGTAGTAGAAGTAGATTTCAAATTGTTGATCTGTGACAGATTAGCATATCAACAGGAAAAGACCAATGTCAACATGCATCATATCTCTGTGTAAACAAACTCCTCTTGTCTCTCTTTGTTCAAGACAAATGTGATAACCTTCCTCCTGCAGCCAGGTACGCGATGTGAGGCTGCCATGTTTTTGATAAACACACTGAATGTATGCCCTTTCCCGTGAGAGAGAGAGAGAGAGAGAGAGAGAGAGAGAGAAAAGAAGTGGTATTGAGGCATCAGTTCTGCAGACGTTTTTATAGAGTCAGTGGGCTCTTAGCCAAAAAAGAAGGTGTGTCGGTGCAGTCAGTCAGTTCTGACTACACCGCTGTGAAATTTCCCCCCTGATATTCTGAGGGCATGAGTTAAAAACAAAGGATGGTATGATTCTTCACAACCTCACGGGAGACACTCAAAGCACAAGGTGCTCCGAGAACTCGACAAGGGTAATTAATGTCTTATTAGGATTAAGCCTGTCGCATGATATATTCCTCAGCCACTTTCTTTACTAGTGCCTAAGTCTAAATTTCAGTGCACTTTAAGATCCTAAAGAGTGAACATGATGTTTGCAGACTAAAATACTGTGGTCCTGAGCACTAATGCACTTCACTTTCACTTATTCACGTCACCCGGCCCTAGGACACTGTGCAAGATGCAGAACCCCTGCTAAAGATAGGCATCAACAATGGCATTCATTTACAACAATCCGGCTTCTGCCGCTAATCTGATCAGTGAAACCAATCTATTTGGTACGGTTGTCCAAGCGATAGACTCGGACCCCTCTCTAAGATCCGTAGACCAGGACTCTTCATGGGCTTAGACCACTCATTCATAAAGGAACAGATTGTGGAACGCCACTGTTTTCATTTCGACAGCATGGAGAGATAATCCCTTCTCACCAACAGAAGCGGGCGAGATGGGTCCAAACAGCTGGTCCGGGCTACTGACAATTGCATGAAAGGGCGTTTGGCCGCATTGTTTTACAACAAATTTGCCAAAAAAAGGTTCTGAAATTAAGAGGCACGAAATGTGCGCTTTTATGCAAAGGACGCTAGAATACCCAACCAATGGAAATTAAACTTGCACATTGACAGCCCCCTTGTAGTAGATGTATAACTGCAAAAAAAATATGAAATATTCCCTGTCGACATTGCATCATTCATGTGTCTGCGATTTAATGTATCTGACTGATGAATCAACCACATTCAACATGTCTTCACAATCTCATATCCAGTCAAGTCCATCCGTCCATTTGAACAGACTGTTGTCTACACAGTTGGACCAGCAACTCACTTTTTTTTTTGTTCCCCTATTTCATTGCCATGAGTGTAGTAGTTGTGAACCTTCAAATCGTTCCCCTCTCTTGACTTTGCCACACTGTAATTTATACCCGTGGTAAGATGCACATCCGTACAGTGGGAGCCACAGCACCCAGTGCTAGACAGGATAAAGGCCAGTGAATATGTGTCTCTGGAGACTGTGGCGGCCTGAAAAGAAAAGGCTGCCAACATTCACAAGAGCTTTGTTACCCTGTTGGCTTCGGATACCTTTTATGCATGCTCAAAAATCTCCGCTCAGTTGAAAGACCAGAGCAACAAAACAAAAAAACCAGGCCCAGTGTAAATGACGCCGAGTGCTGGTGGGATCTTCTCTGTGGTAAGGATGCAAGTTTTGAAGGAAAAATGGGAAGTTTAACGTGATTGGGCACAGATTTAGTGTTAAAGGCTGTTGAGGTTTGCCTTTAGATTATGTCCTGTAAATCCAAATCCTCAAATTAAAGTCCAAGATGCATAAATGTGGTCAATCGGTTTCCACATGGCTACTGAGCCATGCTGGAATATCAGTGGTGGACCGTCAGGGCCAGCACTGCCTTCTCTGCTGGCCCAACAGTCTGGGTATTTTTTTTGTGGCTTTTCTCAAATGCAATGCTGTGCTTTTTCATCCCACCACCATCATCATCATCATCGTCATCGTCATCCGTTAACTTCATCATTCTATCTTCTCTCGCTTCTGTGCATGCGCTAATGAACGTGCCCTGATACGGTTCCATAATCTATCCAATCATCTTTCCTCTAGAATATCTCTTGATGGGGAAAGGGAAATCTTGTAGTCGCTCCATAGTAACACTTATAAGTGTGGTTCGTATTATAACAGTGTTGAAATCGTCTCATCTCTAAAACGTTTCCGAGTCAAGGTAAGATTTGGGATTTTCAGACAGACGTGCGCACATGACACGCCACTGGGCACCGCGCGTGGATCAGACTCGAGACAAAGATGGGGGGGGGGTTTAATCGCTGTTTCAAACTTTAATCAAACTTTAACTGACAGGCAACATACCCACTTTCAACTCTTTTCCGAAGACTGTCCTCTCTCCCAGCGCCGAGCAGTTCCAGCGGCCGTTTTTGAACTGAAACTGACACTCGTTGATGCCCATCTGCGCTCCCTCTCCGATGACGATGATGGCATCGGGGCGACTCTGGCAGATAATCCGCTGTCGGGGCGCCAAACCGGGAATCTTGTTACAGATTATACTCGCTCCCAGGGCGACCACCGACGAAAAGACCCTGCGGGTGGAGAATGGACGAGATGTAACCAGGATCAAACTTCTTTTTTTCTTTAAAAAAAAAAACATATTCATAACAGCATAGCTGCTAAATCCCGCAGTGAATTAACGTGTTAACTTTACTTTCCAACTACAGATTATTTCCGGTTTTGGGGTGATGAAGTGGTCCAAATATCGCAGCTGCCTGTCAGCACATTATTCATCATTATAATCCAATATACGGACTCAACAGTTAAAAAAAGGAAAAGACCGAGTTAGTCGCTGTATCATTTGATGAGGTCATTAACAAGAAAAAGAAAAACTCATCCGTAACCCTAATTTTGAAAGTTTTTTTCTGAATAGGTGAAGAACAGCCGTGGGAAAAAAAATGAGTGGGGAAAAAAAATGTCCAGATAACTTTATGGAGGCTGTTGATGATGTTAATTTGTAATCCACATTTGGGATTTTCGGACAATAAAATGGAATAAAAGTGTGAAACTTGAGTTTGAGAGTTGTTGGTTTTTTTTACTCTAAAATAGCAGCCCATATAGTTCAGGGTTTCATCCTATACAACAGGGAAGAGAGACGTAGTGAATTTAACCTGTAATTGATGAAATTCAAATTCACGTCGAGCCAACCAACTCACCCAATTTCCAAGTAGACAATCCCGAGGCACAGGAACACTCTGAGGATCCAGCGTCGCGTTCTCCGACTCATTGCGCCCGCACACTCGCTCTCATGCAACGATGGAAGAAGCGACGACCGGATGGCTCACAGCCCAGGTAACTCCAAAGAAACTCCCGACGACGAATTGCTATCATCAAAACGCGCGATCACTTTTTTTTCTTTCTTTCTTTTTCTTTTTTTTTAATTTCCGAGCAAACGGCAAAACTAGGATATCATCCAAAACTCCCTTTTGCTGCGCCCTCTTGACATTGCGAGCCTGTCACAGGTAACCCGCGGGGTGAGCGAGGGCGCTGCTGCGATTATCGCTTTAATTCTCACAGTTCCTCTGCTACCCGCAGGTCTCTGGGCTATATATCTGGCCCATCTATCTGGGGCGTGTTCACAGGAGACATGGGGCCCTGCTGTGGAATCCAGCCAGGGCTGAATCTCAAACACGGGCCTTTATAGCCCTACTCTACTACTTGTGTGAATCTACCTGGATTGATTATCGATGCCTATAATCGCGCTGATCAACGCGTTGTTGTCTGGGCCGCATTAAACCTGTCCACATAATAAAGGAAAATACCAATACGTATTTGTTAATGATGAGACAGGCTTACCTGGTTGGTTCACTCTATTATGAACAGTTGAGTATAAGTCGAGGAGGGGCTGTCAACGTTTTGAAGTTCAACTGACACAACGATGGTGTGTAAATTCTATTTGTTACTTGTTCATTAATATTTTTTTCTCTCCATTACTGGTCTTAATTTAGAGCCGCGCGCCTTCTGATACATTTTAGTTAATGGGACGGCTGTGCGCCTCTACCTTGTATTATGGCGCCATCTAGTGGGAACGAGGCATCATGTCTTGCCAAAGGAACAGGATTGTTGTCCGTAATTGCTTTCCGTAGTTTATGCGAGTTGTAGTTTCGGAACTTGTCTTCATACGCAGCTGTCTTACTCGCTACAGCTATTTCCTATAACATGGAGCGTCCTCGTCCGTACTTGCCTCGCGACTGCCTCATTCAGGTTTTTGCCTTTTTGAACGAGGAGGATTTGTGTCGTGTCTCAAGTGTGTGTAAGGTAAACAGGTCCGACGTGCGGGAATGATGAGTTACGGTGGTTACAAGCGCTTAAATGTACCCACTCATATTAAATGTCTCATGACGGTTTAACAACGCGATGGATTATTCGAAAATCGTGTTTTGATTAATTGTTTATCTTATTTTTACATGATTAAATTTGGTTTTACAGGGAGGGACAGTGCACATCGATAAATGCGCGCGCGCGCACCATGTCACCCTATATGTGTGGGGACCCCTCATTGACTACATTCGTTCCCTAGCCCTTAACCCTAACCTTAACCTTAACTACATGGCTAATCTTAACCCCTACCCTCACCTTAACCTAATCCTAATTCCAACCTTAACCCAAAAACCAAGACCTAACCCTAAAAAAGACCCCTTTCCTCATGGGGACCCATAAAATATCCCCACAAGGTAGGTGGTTTCAGGTTTTTCCTGTCCTGATGGGGACATTTGGTCCCCATTAGGGTAGAAAAACCTGGTGTACACACACACACACACACACACACACACACACACACACACACACACACACACACACACACACACTGCTCAGCTACAATACCAAAAAAATACTGTACAAATAGATTCAACAAAGACAACGATACTATTCACATAATACGACAATAAATAAAACAAGGAACACATATCAGACTGTTAAGGCAATTTACATACTATTGATCTCAAACTTGATTGTCTTTTAACCCTAATTTAAGACAAGGTGTGAAAGAGTGATATGTGCTGCAGTGTCTCGTGTGACCTAGCCACCCTCAGTGAAAAAGCTGACTGTCCAAAAAACAGTCCTCCATCATGGATATTATACAACAAATCCAGCGAGTCTGCAATTAGTTGCTGCAGGCATCTGTGAATTTTGAATAAGTTGTCCCAGCTCAGTGTAACGGTAGCTACTGTGCTTCCAATAAAACCCCTGACTTTACGAGGCCTGGTGGTAAAATACCTGTACTGGTTTGAATGCTGTAGAGGAGGCTTGAGCCCAGGTTGTCAGACAGTATGTTAAGTATGATTAATTAACCTACATGTGTGTGCGTGCCGGGTATGTTTTTGATTTCAGGCCTGGCATGAAGCTGCAGAGACACCATGGTTATGGAGGTGAGATTGTGATTCTATCTTTCCAAAATTATGTCTAGAGAAGTCTACACCGGTCAGTGTTCAGGGAATGTAGCCATCGTTTAAGTTTGCAGTAAGAGCATGCTCATCGTCTATCCCATATGTCAACCCCTGCTCCATAAGCCGACTGTTCATTTTGTATGTGTGCTTTAGGAGGATGTGTCTTCAGCGCTGGTGTTTCTGTAACATTACTGCAGCGGCTGGACGTGAACACGTGAGGCAGGAGTGGAAGAGGTACTTTTTGCGTCGGTCCCACCTAGAGATGAAGATGATGAAAGGCCGGTCTGGTGGTGACTACACCTGTAAAAGCCTTAGAGGCCACACAGGTATGCACACTGTCACACCTTCTCCATCTTTCATGAAAAATCATCACAGGAGATAGAACAAAAATATTACCTAAACTCTCACTTAGAGTCTCTTTTTCTTTGCTCTCGTTTTCTATTGTTGCCTCCTCATCTGTTGGTAGAAATGCCATCACCCCCCCCTTTTCTCCCCAATTGTTCTTGGCCAATTACCCCACTCTTCCGAGCCGTCCTGGTCGCTGCTCCACTCTCTCTGCTGATCCAGGGAGGGCTGCAGACTACCACATGCCTCCTCCAATACATGTTGAGTCACCAGCTGCTTCTTTTCACCTGACAGTGAGGAGTTTCACCAGGGAGACGTAGTGCATGGGAGCCATTCCCCCCAGTTCTCCCTCCCCCCTGAACAGGCACCCCCCGACTGACCAGAGGAGGCGCTAGTGCAGCAATCAGGACACATACCCTCATCCCGCTTCCCACCTACAGACACGGCTAATTGTGTCCGTAGGGACGCCCAACAAAGCCGGCGGTAACACGGGGATTCAAACCGGTGATCCCTGTGTTGGTAGGCAACGGAATAGACTGCCACGCCACCCAGATGCCCCCACTGCCATCATCTCTCACCTTCTTGCACCCACATAGCACTTTGCAGCATCTTTGTCTTCATCCCATGCCATCATGCACCCAGCTCCCGGAGCCCTTTCCTTCTTTTTCACATCCTGTCCCTTTCCATTTCCTTGATTTTTGTATAGGATTTCCTTTGTAAGTTTGTCATCCAAGTTGATAGTTTGAATTCATGAAATTGATAGTTCATGATAGGAACTTTAGCATCTCAATAGTTAATTTAAAAAAAAAAAGTTTCCGGCTGACATGTTTGTTGTGCCCCAGGCAGAGTGGTGGGGCTCGTGTACCTGCGGGGCAACACAGACCAGCTCCCCGACCTCTGGACCCGCAGTGCCACCATATGCAGTGCTTCTTCTGATGGTACAATTCGGGCGTGGGATGTCCAGAATGTCAGTACAACGACTTAGAACAAGTCGCTCTTTATTCTTGTAATCTATCTCGCATATTTCCAGCTCAGCAGTACCTACATATTAACATTCTACTGAATGCGAGGGCAAATGTTTGATGGACATTTATATACGGTACTGCAATTGATACCGGTGATGTTTTAGGTGTAGTCATATATCTTCCTTGAGAGATTGAGTATGGTGAATAAGCACTCTGGAATCTCTTTTTAACCCGTTCATTTAACCCATAATTTAGATATAGGATGCTGATAGGTTCTTTGTTATCATAAAAAATGTAAATAAATCCTTAATTGCCTCAGTCTACATGTAACTATTATGTCAGGATCTCACATAAGGAGTTCTTTAATGGAAAAAATAAGCCCGCAGGACCCACATTGACTTCATTCATTCCCTAGCCCCTAACCTTAACCATCAGAACTACATGTCTAACCTGGCAGTCTATTCCACTGCCTACCACCACGGGGATCACCGGTTCGAATCCCCATGTTACCTCTGGCTTGGTTGGGCGTCCCTACAGACACAATTGGCCGTGTCTGCGAGTGGGAAGCCGGATGTGGGTATGTGTCCTGGTCGCCGCTCTAGTGCCTCCTCGGCGGCACCTGTTTGAGAGGCAGTGGGGATCTGGGGGGAATAGCGTGATCCTCTCATGCGCTACATTCCCCTGGCAAAACACTGTCAGGGGAAAAGAAGCGGCTGGCAACTCCACATGTATTGGAGGAAGCATGTGGTAGTCTGCAACCCTCCCCAGATCGGCAGAGGGGGTGGAGCAGCGACCGGCACGGCTTGGAAGCGTGGGGTAATTGGCAGTGTACAATTGGGGACAAAAAGGGGACAAAAAAAACCATACCTTAACCTAATCCTAACTCTAATTCTAACCTTAACCCTAAACCCTGGACCTAACTCTACAATAGACCCATGAAGAAGTGAGAAATGTGCTCACCTTGCAAAAATGTCCTCACTCTTATCATTAAAAACTCAAATTGGTCCTCATAAATACAACTGAATGAGAACGCATACACATACACACAGTCAGGTTTTTCCTGTCTCTTTCAGGGTGAACAGCTGTGGTGCAGTCCTCCACAGAGTCCTTTGACAGGGATCGTCTCTGACAGAGGACATGGACTCGTGATCACAGCAGACTCCACAGGCCTCATCAAGGCCTGGCAGGATCAGACCGGAGAAGAGTTGGCTTCCTACTCAGCTGCATCTCCAAACTGCACATTAATACAATATAATATTGACAACAGCGGCTTTATCTCTGTGAGAAAACAACAGATTCACACCACCTTTTGCCTGGTTTATTGAGCAGGAGAGAATGTGCGCAACCAGATATTTTTCTTGCTAAATGAACACTTTTGTCTCACGTATGATTTCTACCAGGTAGGAACCAGTCAAGGATCCGTGTGTACGCTAGCTGCTCCAACTTTGACCAAAGTGTCCAGCTTAGTTGTGTGTGACGGTTTTCAAGTAAATCTTCTCTTAGTTTCTCCTGACAAGAAATGGATCGTGGCTGGAACCAAACACATCGATAATTTGAGTCCGAAGGTAATTCTAGTGACTTAAAATGGCCTGACATTACATTAACAGTACCACTTCTTGAACAATATATATTTTTTATGTGTGTCTTTCTTTTATTTAAATATCTTAACTGACAGGTAATCTGCACTCAGAGTTTGACCTCACCTTATGAGGAGGAGGAGACTTTATGCCAGTGCTTGCCAGTCTCCGGGTGCCAGGCTGCTGTCTTCATACCCACCCAGCCTGCCAGATTGGCCACCATCCAGCGCGAGGGTCGCTCAAACAACAAAGCACTCACTGTGTTGGATTTCAGCGTTAAAAAGACCAAGTACAAGTCAGAGGTCCAGGGTAAGGAACTTGATAGCTGCAGAATTACTAATGGTCTCGCCATACTAGTTGCGATACCAGTGACAAAATCTAGCCATTATAAAATATAATTGCGAGTCATTTGGTGAACCATCAGTGGTCAGCTTGCCCTTGAATGACTTTGAACCCTCTCTCATTGCAGTCCAGACGGTGGAGTCCTTCACCATGCCAGTGAACAGCAGCACTTCAGATGTCATGTTGGAGGCCAAGGACGGCAACACTTTAGTGGTGGCAGCTGACTGCCAGCTCTGCGTGTACTCTCTGAAAGGAGTCCTGCTTTCTAGCTTCAAAGACCATACTGCACTTATCTCCTCCATATGTGTGGTATGCTCTTCTCTCATGTGGCGTGTATGAAACGCCCAGTATAGTACCCGGCCTGTAGAAACAGATCCAGTAATATACACTATACCCGCTGTATGTGAAATGTGCAAAATGTTAGTTGGTCAAAGTGACCATTTCACTGATCATGTGCGACTTTTGTGTCTTTGTGTATATACAGGATAACTTTCGTGTGGTGACAGCATCTCGAGACCTCTCTTTACGTGTGCTGACATGGAGAAATGACAGAGATCAAGGACTGACCCTTGAGGGCCGCTACCACTTACTGGGTGGCTCTCACACAATGTCGCGGTATGCTGGACCATTCATACGCATCAGCCCTGGCTCTGTATCAACAACAGCCAGGCTGATGTTAAGAGCAATCAGTGGCGGGCTGTTTAATAAGAGCCTGTGAAGTCAGCTCATTTGAAATAGCTACGTCACCCAATATTTACACCATCGTATCATCATGGAGGAAGTGTCTTAAACTTCTTCCCGCTTCTTACGTTATGTGTTTCAGAGGGTTCACTCATGTGGCCTGTGACTACTCCAGCATCGTGGCCTCGGTAGAAGGCAATGATGGAAGGGACGTTCTGAAGGGTTACTTTTTCACTTCCTGATTATCACTGCCCTCTAAAGACATCTTCTGATACTACAGCTGTCAGCACCATCCACTGGCAAACTTCCATTTGTGTTATGATGAACTGCTCACCAGACATACTATGTATGCAATTTTGTGCTTTAGCAATTTTTTGTTTTGTTTACAAAGAACAAATTCAGTACCAGGCATCACATATGGGAAACTAAAAGTTGCTATGGTAAGATAAATAACTGAAATATGTATGGATATAGTAAGTGTAATCAATTATATCTTTTTGGAGCTGAGGTATTTTAATGTTGAATATAACCAAAGTCTTAAGGCATATTGCATTGTAAAATGTATCCTGATTCCCCAGTCTTCAATACATGAACGCCATACAGAGGTAATATAAAACTGAGATATTTTACACATGATTTACATACCATAAGTATATAACGAGCTGACAAAGTTACATATAAAAGATGCATTGCAGCATAAGGCACAAAACAACTTGTTCCTTCATGACTTGTCCTCACACTGAGATGTAGATTTTGTGACACACAGGAAAGTGTGTAAGCTGCTATATCGAAGGATAGCGTTGTACCACTGGAGTCTCGCCCTTCTCAATGAGTGTCCATCTCCTTTCTAGAAGGACATACCTGAAGACCTCAGTCATGGTCCTATATACGTTTTCCCCCTCTGCTGAGCACTTTTGTAGCTGTTGAAAGGTAAACAGATTGATTCAGTCACTGAAACAATCAAAATTTGATTGGGGAAATCGGTGCTGAAAGAAATTTGCAATGCATAAGTAATATTTTTCTCACATGTGTGAAAGCTTTGATGGTGCGATCCAAGAACGTATTCTCCACCTCCTCTGGTATCGTCAGCATATAAGCCATACAATCTAGTATGCACATTAATGTCTCTTTCGAGGCCTTTGATAAAATGAAAAAGGTTGTAAGTTTTAGCTCGAGATTCTACAAAGTTGAAAGTTGCCTTGTCAGCATTTCATGCTGCTTCAAACCTAAATCGTATAGTGTCTCAATAAAGAACACAATTTCTGACCTGGTCAAGTGTGTTGAGTACCGTCTGAGGGTCAGCATTTGGGTCTAGGGCCTTAGCAGCCTGAATGGAGATCACCGGCCCTTTGAGTTGCTCCAGCCATGCCCACATCAGTCCGGTCAGGATAAAGGGATCCCGCTCCATACACAACCTCTCCCACGCTCCAGCCTGGTTCAGGTCGGCCTACACGCACAAACCGTACATTTAACTACCTGTTAGCCCATGACTTCCCATATGCTGTTTATTTCTAACATGTTCCTGTTGGGCAAATCTAAACCTCTCTCCCTGCAAAAAGAAAAAAGTTAGTTGGTCCTGAGTACAATATATATAGAGATGGATGGGTTAGTTACCTGCCAGGCTAAGACTTTTTGTTTGTGCGCTTCTTCTCCATCTTCAAACAGGTCCACAGCCAGTGCCTGGGCCACCAGCAGCCTCCTGGCATCCAGTGACAGCTCTGTCTGCAGGGTGATAAACGGCACCTCTGACCTTTCCGATTCCTCGTCCCCATCAACATGTTTCTTATCGTTCATGGTCAACTCTGTCCTCCATGCTTCCTTCCATCTCGACAAAATGCTGCCGCTTTTAGCAGGTCTGCCATTATTCCCCAAGGATTCACTGCGTTTGATGGCTTTCTCCTTCACTTTTTTCAGAAGAACTGACCCATCATCTTGATTGATGAGATTCTTCTTCTCCCAGAGTGAACTTATGGAGCCGTGGGAGGAATAGATGCTGCCTCCCCCCTGACGCTTGACACCAGAGAGGGAGGACTGGGAGATCCCACTGGCCTCGTGAACATCATTTTGCGATAGAGAGCTAAGAGGTTGTGCTAGAAGGTTGAGTTCTGATGTCAGTCGTCTCAAGTCTGAGTCGCTATAGCTCAGACTCTTGCGATGGTAGAAGATCGGTGGCTCGTTGAAGTGTCTAGGCAAGGTTGGAGGGCCGGGCAAGCGTGGACCTGGTCCATCAAACCTGGGGCCAAGCCTCTCAATTGTGCTGAGGGTCATCTCTATGTCATCAATATCAGGGGCCTCCAGAATGTCCTCCTCAATAACCTGGCGGTTCTCTGCAATGTCCATCAGCAGCCTACATACCAGCTGAACAATCTTAGGTAGGTACCTCAGCTCTTTGCGCTCATAGCCATGCAGCATGTTTCTCTGGCGAATCAAGTACTGAGACAGTGTGACTGGGTTGGATTTGGGCTCAGCACAGGAAAACACGCTTCTCAAAGGGGCGAGGAACTGAACAAACTGTCTGACACACTGCAGTTGGCCTCTGGTCTGGATGGAATTAGGACGCTTGGCACGCACATATAAAATAGCCTTGTCAGCAGAAATCCTTGTAGTATAGGCCAAGAAACATGCTAACAATACACCTGTAGGCGATGAAAGATAAAAATGCATTTGGCCAGCGTGAAAATGTGAACATCAAAGATATTTCTTTCATAAACAGCCTAAATACTAAATTAGATACTTTGGTTCCCTGTGTTATTTATTTTTGTCTGCACCTGTTCTTCCTAGACCAGCATGGCAGTGGATGGCTATCTTCCCCTCCTGCATTGCAAAAGCCATAACCTTCACCATATCCAGCATTGTTGTGAGATTTGCCACCCCATAGTCATCCCAACCAAAATTGTAGAAATAAACTGAAATAAGAGAATATTATTGAATTAGTCTGATGTGGCACATGAAAAAGATTTGACTGTGACGTTTTTTTCAATCTCTTACTGTCATTCTCCATGAAGACCTCTGGACGGTAGGAGAAGCCACTCTCTGGCTCCAGAGGGCCTCCACAGCTAGCATGTTCACCGGGCTTCTGCAGGTTGATCACTGTCTTTATACCATTCCTTCACACACAGAGAAACATTTCAAGATGAGCACACATTATCACATGCTCTCCTCAAATATCGAACAGAACCTTGAAATGAACTTAGTTGTACCTTTTGAATTGCTCGATAACTTTGTATTTCTCAATGACCTCTGTTGAGGGTCTGGACATGGCAAGTAGGTGATCAGTAACCCTGAAATGACAGAATTGTCATCACCAGTCAAATCAAACCTTATTTAGCACCTTATGTAGCACAATTTGTTCATTTGATCATTATATTGCAATGCAATGTGCTGCACATAAGAGCACAGGAAAAGAGCACACAAGGAAAACAAAAGCTGGAGAAATAAATCATGTATTAAACATGCATGAATGGATTAAAATCAGTAAAATGAGGGAAATAACAGGGAAATAGCTGCACAAATAAAAACCCGTTACCAAGTAAAAGCAAGGCTGAAAAAGTTTTTTAGTGAGCACAGTTTAGACTACTCAGGTTTATAAGGAGGCTGTTTGTTTGGGGGGGGGGTTCCCCCCCTTTTTCTCCCCAGTTGTATCCGGCCAATTGGCCAATTAGCTGACTCCTACGAGCCATCCCGGTCACTGCTCCACCCCCTTTGCTGATCCGGGGAGGGCTGCAGACTACCACATGCCTCCTCCAATACATGTGCAGTTGCCAGCCACTTCTTTTCACCTGACAGTGAGGAGTTTCACCAGGGGGACATAGTGCGTGGGAGGATCACGCTATTCCCCCCAGTTCCCCCTCCCCCCTGAACAGGCGTCCCAACTGACCAGAGGAGGCGCTAGTGCAGTGACTAGGACACATACCCACATCTGGTTTCCCACCCGCAAACACAGCCAATTGTGTCTGTAGGGACGCCCGACCAAGCCGGCGGTTACATGGGGATTCGAACCAGCAATCCCGTATTCGTAGGCAATGGAATAGACCACCATGCCACCCAGACACCCCAGGAAGGCTGTTTTGAGGTTATTGGGCTCATAGGGCAGCACGGTGGCGCAATGGTTAGTACGGTAGCACGAACCCAGAACCTCACAGCAAGAAGGTTCTGGGTTCGAGCCCTGGGGTAGTCCAACCTTGGGGTTCGTCCCGGGTCGTCCTCTGTGTGGCGTTTGCATGTTCTCCCGTGTCTGCATGGGTTTCCTCCAGGTGCTCCGGTTTCATCCCACAGTCCAAAGACATGTAGATCAGGTGAATCAGCTGTACTAAATTGCCCCTAGGTATGAATGTGTGTGTGTGTGTGTGTGTGTGTGTGTGTGTGTGTGTGTGTGTGTGTGTGTGTGTGTGTGTGTGTGTGTGTGTGTGTGTGTGTGTGTGTTGGCCCTGTGTGATGGCCTGGCAGCCTGTCTGGGGTGTCTCCCCGCCTGCTGCCCAATGACTGCTGGGATAGGCTCCAGCGACCCTGAGAGCAGGATAAGCGGTTCGGATAATGGATGGATGGATAGATGGATGGGCTCGTAGGAGTTGAAAGTAGCCTCATAGGTCATAGTCCTTGCTTTGGGACTAGTTAAGAGAAGAAGAGATCACATATCTGAGAGCTTTTCAGAAAACAAACTTTCCTAACATATTGATATGTGTTGGAGGAAATTTAGGGAAGCTCTTAAAAAACAGGAAAATAATCTGAAATCTATTCTGTAAACTGAAAGTGCAGTGCAAAGACAAGCGTAGTAATGTAAATTATCTTGTATCAATCAGAACTCCTGCAGTAGAATTCTCTTTAAGTTGTAGTTGTCCTTTGTGTTTTCTGCTAAATCTTATGCAGGAGGCGTGATCTGAAAGAGATTGGAGACTGCAAGATGGTGATGGGAGAATGTAGCTAGACAGCATCAGATGGTGTAGGATGACTTTGGAGATCAAGAAGAAGAGAGTGAAGGCAGAGCCAGGGATCAAACGGTGGAAGTTGAAGAAGGAAGACTGTTGTGTGGAGTTCAGGGAGGGGTTAAGACAGGCAATAATATCAGAAAGTTGAATCAGTTCATCTGGACACAATGTATACTGAGAGAAATGTTTCATCACTCATCTAAGTGTCCTCTTCAGTCTCAACTGACTGCAGGTATCCCCACCCTTATAAACAATACAGTTGCATAACAACCAAAAGCAACAATTGGTTTCATATGCAAATTGCCGTGACCGTTAACTAGAGTTTCAATGGCCATGTGTACTGTTCACAGAGGATTTTGGAATGTTTGCAGTCACAGCATTGTAAGATGGTGACAGATGTACTTTTAGCCCCCATCACCAATTGCAATTTCACAGTCTAAGAAGCCTAACCTGTGTTTTTGGGGAGGCATGTGAGTCATACAGATTGTACTCCAGCCTGCTAGTACTTCAAGTCAGGTTTTATTTTGTCCCAGAGGGCTTTACAATCACAATTATGTTCTGTGAAATATACGACACTCCCTAGACTAGACCCTTGATTCGGATGAGGAAAAACTCGAACGAAAAAAGCCTCAGCCTTGAGTTTTTAGCTGAGGAAAGAATCAGTCTTACTTTTTTAATATTTTCCAGGTGATAATTTTGCAGTTTTGGTCATATTATGTCTAGTGCAAATTAAAGATCACAGATGATGACAGCAATCAATCAATCAACCAATCAATCAATCAATCAAGTTGCATTTTATGTAGTGCTTTTCCAGCTGCAACAGCCACTCAAATACCTTTATTGAGATTTAATATTTTATGAATAAGAAGTTAATTTTGAGATCAGGTTCTCTCGCTCAGCCCTTTTTGTCCAATCCTTAAAACCTGACTTTTATCTTGGTTCAGTTGGAAGAAGCTGTGTGACATCATACAGTGATGTCTAAAATATGCCAAGTATGAGAATCGAGGAGGCAAGTGGAAACCAATATTGTGATGGTACCTATGTAGAGGTGAAAAAGAAAGGGCCCAAGTTTGAACCTTGTGTCACACCACATGGAATATTTGCTCTTTGTGATGAGACATTATCAAGGGAGGAAAAAACATAATTTGTCTAGTATACAGGCTACAACTGGACATACAATAGATTATTATTCATATAGTTGATACAGTTTCTTTAGTCCAACTACTGAGACCTTATGACAGACAGCCATACCAATATGTACTCTGGCTCTGCTGAATGAATGGCTTGGCTAGTACTTCAATAAGAGACCTCCCAGGAAAACGGAGTTGCTACTGGAAGTAGTGTTGGTGGGCCAGTAGGGGGCAGTCTTCCCTTGGGTCCTACAGCACAGTGCTGGGGACACTGTGTCGTAGGAGATGCTGTCCTTCAGATGAGACATTAAAACCAAGGTCCTGACTCACTGTGGTTATTAAAGATCCCATGGAACTTACGGCAAAGAGTAGGGGTCCGCCAGTGTCCTGGCAAAATTCCCAACCTGGCTGTCTCCATCTGGCCACCTAAGCATCCCCTGTGTAATTGGCTCAATGATTCCCTCCACCTCAACCTGATGTGTGGTAGGGGTTCTGGTGCAAAATGGCTGCCATGTATCACCCAGGTAGGTGCTACAAGTTGGTGGTGGTTGGTGTGAATTTCCCTGCTTCATTGTGAAGCACATTGGGTGTCTAGATAAAGCTCTATATGTATGTAATCCATTAAAAATGTAGCAGCTGATTTGAACTAAAATGAACATAATTTGTTTTAAACAACTTATGTTTGTGTATACTATGAATGTCAACTGTAGATCAATCTTTGGAATAGTTACCATGAGGAGTAGAGGCCTTTGATGGCCTGCTTGTCATCACTCCAGAAACTTGGGTTGTCATACTTGCAGGCTTGACCTCCACAGCCAATCGAGCATTGCATAGGTCCAGGGATGATATAACGTAGCGCCTCCCCCACCACTGTGTACTTTGCCCGGGGAGCTCTGACTGCAGGTGACGGGGGTGGGAAGAGGTGTTATTGCCCAATTCAGGGTTTACAAATTTATTGGTTTCATTTCCTATTAATTACTATGAACAGACTGTTTCCAAAGCTAAACTTGAAATGAACATTTGAAGCTGTGACGTTAGACTTGAGCAGTATTTTAACAGAGGAAACCAAGGGAAATTATAAATAACTGACTAATATGACAATAATTTGGTCATTTAGAATTAGCAAAATTTGCATACAACTGCTCAAAATGTAGGACGGCCTGTAAAACTCTAGTGGTGAGCACTCACTTAGAGGTGTGTCTAATCCTTGCCTGGCACTCAGCATCAGACATAAGGGAATTACAGTAAAAATAGCTACCATCGAGACACCAATCAATCTCAGAACAGTATGAAACAGAACAACCATGTCTTAAAATTACCTTTTGAGGTTTAGTCCTGAATTTTTCAATATGTTTAATCCCTATCAAATGGACTAATATCACCATTTTCACACCTAAAATACTGACCATCTTCACTTACCATAGTCCAATAGAGTTTCACTTCGTGTTTTGGCATGGAGTGCCATATCGGTTACCCAGACTCTTCTCCAGTCATAGCAAAGCCTGTGCACAATACTGGGTTGTTATACTAATTTCTACTGACCACAATTCATTCTCTAACCCCTAAACCTAACCCCTGAAAGGTAGGTGTAACCCTGAAGAACAACTCTTTCTCTAGCAAAGACTAAACCATTTCCCTTCCAGATAACCAATTTTCTGGGTTATCAGTCCTTAGGACAGTAAACATTTCAGGGTTAGTTTAAGGTTAATCACCTAGTTTAAGTGAATCTGCCGAAGGGATGAAAGATGATAATATTGGTTATCATAGAAATTTTTCAACAAATGAAGAGCTTAATCTACCAAAGATCCATATCAGACTGTCAGTTTATGTAAAGCTGATGTCATAATCCATTCCTCAAGGATCAGTAAAGCATTATGTATGTTTCAGAAATGGTTGCACCTTAACCACTCATCATAGTGCACTACAACTGGTAATCACGTTACAGTAATATACACATATTTGACCAAACTATAGTAATCTAAGGAGAAAACTAATAGTTACCATCCACAAGTAGAAACCCATACTCCTTTACCTTCAGCAAGATAGTTGCTGAACCTGTGACTGCCATCCTAAGACACAAACGTTCCAGTTTTCTGAGCGCCAACATTTCTGACATCAGCCACCAGATCGCCGACGTTCTCCTCTCTTTCTTTGGCTCTACAGAAAAGGCAACTGCTCTGGCCTTGCTGGATTTGAGTCACCCCAGATTATCTCTCTGTGGCGGGGTGGGGTGACTGAAGTCCCCATAGCATCCCGTACTGCACACTCAGTGGTGCAGATCCGTGTGTCTCGACAGGCTCTCACATCACCTGTGGAATTATTCAGAGGTCCACAAAAAGCAGCAAAGATTTGATTCCATATTGTCCTTTGTAGATATTTCTCTCTCTACCTTCATTCGCTCTCTCGACACAAACGCACAACCGCTATAGCTCTAAGGGGAGATGTAGAAGGGCTATTCCTGACTCCTTCTGGATTAGGCTGTAATCTTATTACTACAGCAATAGGTATAGAAGAGAGCTCCCACTCCTCAACAAAAAGTCAGCAAAAATGCACACCTCACCAAAATTCAGAACTTCATTACACTCTGCAGAAGCCTGAGACACTGGTGTATCACCTTCAGTATATTGTGCCATCATCTTTTCATATCCATAAGCCTATGTTGTCATCAGCAGAAATATAAGTATGCAATAAAACAAAGCTGGGACTGTGATTGAACAGAATGCATTTATTTAATTTGCATTGACAAATAACTCATTGATTTGAATGACAGGTTTTGAGTCCTATCTCAAATTGGGGCATTCAAGCGCTCTTAACATGCTTAAAAAATGTTGGGGGATTTAAACAACATAGCAAGAGGTTCAAATCTTATTGGATTGCTCACAACTTGTTTAAAGCTGATTAAGGTTAAGGAGTTGAAATTAGTTTTTGACGTCGAACCCGAACGTCCTTTGAACCATATCCACTGCCAGTTGTTCCCTTGGTAGCATGCGGTGTCATTACAAGTTTTATAAAGCGAGCCTGTCAGTTCAGAGGAACACCTTATTTTTGTCTCACACTACTTCAGTAAAACAGCAAAATCCTGGCCATGTAAAACGCAAATACTGATACAAAGCCCTCTGCATTTTATCTGGTGTTTCATGGAAATCAGTTGTGAATCTAAAGTAAAACAATATTTTTACATCCAATTAGCAATCAGTGACACTGTATTTAAGTGTTTTCTCTAAAAAAGACGTTAGTTGTATCTATTGGTAACTGGTTATCCATTTCATCAGGGGGAAGATTACAACGTGTACTGACACTCCCTGAGGTACTCATCTCTATCCCCCTCCTCGTGGACTCCTTGACAAGATTAAGTGGTGAGAGTGAGACCATAGGCTGGTGATTTTGTCGTCCTGTGAACGAACAAAAAAGAACATTGTAGGAATTGATCTCGTTTCATGGTATCTCAGCACCCAATGCATCAACCAGTGGACAAGTTTTCTTAGTTTGGCAGGGCCAAATAAGGACATTCACAAAGATTATGTGCACTCACTATAGGCGACATATTATGGCTGGCAACTTTATGATTAAAATTATTTCCAACCCAGTTCAGTAGGACTGCCTGAAAACCACACTTGCATTCTCTGCGAAAACCGAAGGTTGCTTATCTCATTTAAGTAAGATCGAGTCTTTTTTTTTTTGTATTTCTGGGTTGAACATAGGAAACTAGATAGCGCCCTCATCTGGCCAACAACAATCAGCCAGGAGAGCAAAAAAAAAACGTTGAAACAATTTTTTTTACAGTCACATCATAAATCTAATTTATCTGGAGGCCTTAAATCAAGGCAAAAGTAGGAAGTGCACATTTGGTAAGGTCCATTTCACATAAAAGTTTACAGTATTGACAAAATCAGCATAAAGATAAAACTAGTGGAATAAAAAGAGAGACAAATAGTGGCATCACACATCTTACATGTAGTGTATGCAGCCAAGTCAGTGTAAGTCTGCTCCATTAAGGAAAACAACAAAGACCTATTGAGAATGGGCTGACTTCACATCGTAAATTGGATGTCAGTAAGTTGGTGTCTGTGACAAAACTTTAGGATGGTTTCACATTGTCTCTGGAGGCAGAGATTGCTTGCCCAGTTATGTTGCCTGAGATCTTTCCATCTGCTACTGTGTCCTTGAAGAGGTAGTCAGTGCCGTGGCTCCATCCTTGTTTGCCAGGTGCTTGCATAACACAACCCATGCTGGTCCCTTCCGTTTTCCTCAGCTTGCCCACCAGCATAGTCTTACCTCCTTTTATTCACTTTCTGGAACGTTGGGTAATGTGAATATTTCACCAAAGGCAAATGTCCCCTGCCCAACAGTAAATCTAAAGTAAGAGGGATGGTACAGATGCACACAGTTAATACAAAATTTAAAGGTAACATAAGTAGGTTTCTTGTGTTTTCATCCCACCTGCATTGCCCCAGATTTTACTGCTGAGCTTCTCTCCAAGCAGGTAGAAAGGAGCCACGGTAAGAGCAACAGCTCCAAAAAACAGAACAAGGTCCACAGGGCTCAGTTTGGCCATGATGGGGTACACCCAAATACCTGAGACACGGTGCACCCACAGGACCCTGATAGAGAGAGTGAGTAAGGCAAACAAATAAAAATAAATAAATGAAGTGAACAACTGTTTTTTTAACCTGTTAGGTACACAAGTGCTACATCCCATGCAAAAGATTAATAGATTGAGTTGATGCAGTCATCAATTGTATTGGCAGGCATATATCAGCTGTCTTACCACGACAGATACAGTAAAGTAAAGATTGCCAAGCCCAGGATGCCTTTCACTCGGCTAACATATCGATGATGCTGAATGCACATCTGGACAAACAGCAGGGGAACGATGATGGTGTGCTGCAAACAGAGAGATGGAGAAAATGGAAAAAGATGTACTGGAAAAAGAAGATAACCTGGTAGAGGATCCAATTAAAACAAACCATGTACAATGTTTTATGTAATAGTCAATAGTATAACGTGGTTAATGCAGAAGCATAAAGTAAAACTGTGTTTATAGCATCACAATTTCTATAGAATGTGATAGATAACTGAATAAGGGTATAACTAATTAATCTGCAGCAAACTAGACGCAATACTAATGTAATACCAAACAAAACCCAGAACAATAGCAAGCATGGTTGACATCTGTATCTAAAGGGAAATGGGCCAAAAGAATTAAAAACATCTTTCAAGTAAACCTAGTACTGCATCAAAAAAGACAACAAATATCCTCCAAAGGCATCAGTCTTGTGATCTCCTCAAAGAAACATGTCTTGGGACTTGTTCTGTTAAGTGGATATGCCCTGTAACTGAATAAACTATTGTTATATCCAAAGGAATTGAATCGAGTGCAACTGGACTTGGTATATATCCGTGAAGACGTTTCGCCTCTCATCCAAGAGGCTTCCTCAGTTCGTGCCTTTCTGACTAGACCAGACTAACTCTGTGGCTAACATGAAGTGAAGAGGGGACATTAAGTTAGTTGATCCCAGCATTGTTCATTGCTCATTTGTCCAGACTAGACCAAGCTAATCTGACTAGACCAGACTAGCTTGGTCTAGTCAGAAAGGCACAAACTGAGGAAGCCTCTTGGATGAGAGGCGAAACGTCTTCACGGATATATACCAAGTCCAGTTGCACTCGATTCAATTCCTTTGGATAACCATGACCTGGACGAATGAGAACATTCACAGACAAACTATTGTTATCTTTCAGTCCATGTCCAATTTGTCATAACACGCTTACCAAAGCATGGTTCAACCAGACAGGTTTAATATCATCCAGGAAGTCAGGGTACACCAGCTTCCTGTCATAGGCGTACATGGCCCATACAAACTGTGGGGAAATATGGAGTAAAAAAATTATGAGCAATAAATGATGCATTTAATTCACTACTTGAGCAATACCATATGAACAAACATTAAAAACAGACCTACTGTGCCCACTGGGAAAGCCAGAACAGTAAATATGATGTCCCTTAATTTAACCAGCAGAGATGGGAGTCCACCACGCAACGGTTTGCCTGAGCGCACCAAGTTGACGATGTCAGTGAATACACACAGTCCGAAGAACACAGTCTGCACGATATTGTATTTTTAAATCACTTCAGGACACAGCGCTGTCGCTCAACACAACCTCTCCGTGGCATTCTTTATTTAGACTGACACAGCATCAAAGGCAGACCCGATCAAACAACCCAGAGCCTGCAGGCATCACCAATCGATCCCAGCACAATAGAACAGCACCAAATCAAATGCAGCACTGTCGATGTGTGCAGACATAACATCCCCCCCCCCCCCCCGGCAGGATTTCAAACATGAAAGGTTGACACAAAGTCCTCTAGGTGGCCAGGGCGTAAACGTGTACGAACAGGTCGCGGGGCGGCCTGAGGCTGGGCAGGCCGAGTTGGGGAGGGAGATGGCAGGGGAAGCTAAGGCCCAGAAATGTCTGGGGCCCGTGTAGGAGCTGCATGAAGCCCCGGGGCGTCTCGCCATGCTGAGGGAATGGCTATGGTTGTGTCACCAGCTGTGTGTGGCGGAGCTGACACCTTCCGTAGACGACTGGAGTGCCACCGAGTGCCATCGCTGAGGAGGTAAGTGGCTGGGCCCAGCTGACGGGTGACTTGGAGAGGACCAGTATGAAGCCATTTTATTGTCCCTGTGGGGCCTGCGGACCCTGACCCAGTCTGACACATTGATGTCTGGCACCCTGGTTCGTTCTGACTGGTCAAACCGTTGCTTCATCCGCGTCTGCTGACGAGTGACTGAGGCTCTGACCCCAGAGGGGTGTGCCTGAGGTGTGGAGGGGCGGAGCCTGTCAAGGGGCATGCACAGTTCCCGGCCTAGCATGAGAGAGGCTGGGGAGACGCCTGTGGTCGAGTGCTGTGTGGCCCGATAGTGCAGCAGAGTGTGACGGATGGCCTGCGTGAAAGAGCACCCTTGGGCCATGTGTGCTCTGAGGCCGTTCTTCAGTGACTGGTGAAAACGTTCAACGCCGCCATTGGCCTGGGGGTGGTAGTACGCAGTGTGTATATGACGGATGCCCTTGCTTTCGAGATAAGCAGTGAACTCAGCAGAGACCAGCTGAGGGCCGTTGTCAGTGGTGATGGTCTTTGGGAGGCCCCAGCGAGAGAAAAGAGAGTCCAGGAAGTCGATGATGATCTGTGAGGTCACAGTGCCGGAAGTGGTGAGTTCAGGCCATTTTGAGTGTAGATCGTAGGCGACCACCATGAAGCGTTGGTGGTGGGGAACTCCATGGATCTCACCACAAATGTCCAACTGCAAGTGTTCCCAGGGCTGAGAGGGCCAGGCGAGAGGTTGCAGGGGTGGGGAAGCCTGGTGGCCAGTCTTGCCACTCACAAGGCAGGCAGAACAGTCCTTCACCAGAGCCTCAATATCTCTGTCTATCCCCGGCCACCACACCAGGTCTCGGCAGCGCTGTTTCAGTTTCACAATGCCCAGGTGGCCTTCATGCGCCGTATTCAAAACACGTGCACGGAGAGCAGCTGGGACAACTGTGCAAAACCCACGTGCCACGCAGGTGTCGTTCCAGCAGGAGAGCTCCTGTCTGACTCGGGCGAACGCAGCCAGCTCCTCTGGGACCTTGTGAGGCCAGCCGTTCTGGATGTAGGTGCAGAGCTGGGAGAGGACAGGGTGCTGTTCGGAGGCTGCCCTCAGCTCCTGCAGAGAGACAGTGGCCTGGAGGGGTGTGTGTATCATTTGGACAATGTCCTTTTCCACACAGTCAGTGTCCGTCTGTGGAGCTGGGGTGGAGACAGAGCAAGAGAGCAGGTCGGCGACAACATTGTCTCTGCCTGGGGTGAACTGCAGGCTGAAGTTGTACTGGCGGAGGCGGTCAGACCAGCGGTGCAGCCTCAGGGGTTTGTGGCCTGTCCCAGATGTGGACAGCAGCGCTGTCAGGGCCTAGTGATCTGTCCTGAGGGTGAAGGAGTGGCCATAGAGGTAGAGGTGCCACCTTTCACAAGCCCAGATACAGGCTAACGCCTCACGCTCACCCACGGAGTACCGCTGCTCGGTCAGGTTGAGGGCACGGGAGGCGAAGGCAATGGGCTTCTCCACACCGTTCTGGGTTTGAGACAGCACAGCCCCTATCGCTGTGGCTGATGCGTCACAGGTCACAAAGGTGGAGCTGGAGATGTCGAAGTGAGCCAACACTGGTGGTGAAGTCAGTTGAGTCTTGAGATCACGCACAGCGTCACTGCATGCCTTTGACCACACCCATGGCTTGTCCTTACGCAGCAGCTGGCGCAGGGGGGCTGTGGTCGCAGAGTACTGGGGAAGAAACCTCAGGTAGTAACTTGTCATACCCAGGAAGGAGGCGGCCGAGCTGGGCTCAGGGATGGCCTGAATGGCGTCCACGTTGGATTGTAGTGGAGTTACACCACTCGCTGACAGCCGGAACCCCACGGAGTCGATGGCTGGCACAGAGAGGACACATTTCTCAGCATTGAGAGTTAGCTTGTGCTTGGACAGGGCTGCGAAGACCATGTTGAGGCGCTTGTCGTGGATTTCACTGGTGGGCCCGTGTACCACTATATCGTCCAGATAAATGGCCACGCCCAGTATGCCAGCCAGCACGGAGACCATGATTTTCTGGAAGCAGCTAGGGGCGGAGCTGAGACCGAAAGGCATCCTGGTGTAGCGAAACACTCCTGCATGTGTCACAAAGGCTGTGAGGTTTCGGCTGCTGGGGTGGAGGGGCACCTGTAAGTACCCCTGTCTGAGGTCGAGCTTGGAGAACACCTCAGAGCCATAGAACTGAGCAGTGAGTTCTTCTGAGGTGGGCAGTGGATACTTATCAGGGACCACTGCCTTATTTACTGCACGTAGATCGACGCAGACACGCAGACCCCCCGACTTCTTCTTAGCCACCACGAGGTTTGAGACCCAAGGTGACACGTCCACCAGTTCAATGATGCCAGCTTCCAGCAGTTGTTGCAGCTCGGCGGAGACCCCATCACGGAGAGCCAACGGGATGCGGCACAGTGGTTGGATGACAGATTTCACAGCAGGGTTGAGGAGAGGTTGATGGGCGAAGGCGGAGGCAGCCCAGCCCCATAAACAGTGATGGCCACTTCTGCTGCCAAGGTGTGGCAACAGTCAGGATTGCTGCCCCCCTTGTGTCTAAGAGGGAGAACCCCAGAGCGGAGAACAGGTCCAGGCCCATCAGGTTGGCCCCAAGGCGTGCCACATGAAAAACTGCATTGGGCACCAGCTTGGTTCCATAGTGGACAGTCACTTGGAGAGAGCCAACCAGATCGATTTTGGAGTCACCATACCCACAGAGGACAGCTGAGGGTGCGGACAGTGGCAGTGAACCAAAAAATTGACTGTAGGTATCAACATTCAGGAGAGACACACTTGCACCGGTGTCCAACAGCAGGGGGATGCACACATCATTAATGTTGACTGTGCATGATTTGAATGACACTGGCCCAGAGCTCACCTTGTGAATGACGGCGGTTGAAGACTGGGGAGTGTGGCCCTCTGACCCAGCCGGGGAAGATCGACAGACGTTGGCAAAGTGATTGTGCTTACCGCAGCTACGGCATGTCTGGCCACGGGCAGGGCAGTTCTGAGCCCTTGAAACATGAGACCGAGACCCACAGTTACCACAGGACTGTTGAGGGCGGGGCCGAGAACGCCGTCGTTGCAGTTGCAAGACGTCCCCAGTGGAGTCGGCGCCCGCCTCGCTCTGGCTGGGTTGCGTCCCGAGGGGCAGCCGTGAGTAGAGGGAGGAGTCGTTGGCAGCTTGACTGGAGGTGGCCACTTGCTGTGTATTTAGCATAGCAGCACACTCAGCTGCTCCCTCAACCTGTAGTGCGATGGTAATTGCTCTGGACAGCAGCAGATCGTCTTTTTCCAGCAGGAGAGTCTCACGCACCTTTGCGTTGTTGGTGTGTTCGATTAGCTGGTCGCGAACCATCTCGTCCTGAAGCGCGCCAAACTTGCATGAGCTAGCTAGCCCTCGCAAATTAGCTACGTACTGCCGCACAGACTCACCAGGCAGTTGGTGTCGCTGACGGAATATAAATCGCCGAAGGAGGGCACTCTGTGGAGCAGCGAAATGGGTGCTCATAAGTCCCACAGCTTCGTCAAAGCTTGTGACGTTCCCCAGAGTCTCGAGCACACGATGACCCTCTGCTCCCAAGCAGTGTAGCAACAGAGCCGTCTTCCTAGCCTGGCTCACGTCGTCGAGCCCTGAGGCGATGATGTAATTTTCAAAACTATGTAGCCAGCGAGTCCATGTTACCGGAGGCTCGCCAGGTAATGCCAGGAAGGGGGCAGGTGGTGGGAGAGAGATATCAGCCATCCTCGTCGCCAATATTGTATTTTTAAATCACTTCAGGACACAGCGCTGTTGCTCGACACAACCTCTCCGTGGCATTCCTTATTTAGACTGACACAGCATCAAAGGCAGACCCGATCAAACAACCCAGAGCCCGCAGGCATCACCAATCGATCCCAGCACAATAGAACAGCACCAAATCAAATGCAGCACTGTCGATGTGTGCAGACATAACACACGACCTGTTGCGAGATGGCAATTGGGAGAGAGATCCGTCCTCTGTTGCTCTCCCTGAGGTTTCTTCCTATTTTTTCTCCCAGTTAAAGGTTTTTTTTTTGGGAGTTTTTCCTTATCCGATGAGAGGGTCTAAGGACAGGATGTTGTGTTGCTGTTAAGCCCACTGAGGCAAATTTGTAGTTTGTGATATTGGGCTATACAAATAAAATTGATTGGATTGGATTGTTTCTAATTCTGTTTCTCGCTAGTGTGATTTATTCAGCCTAACGTCAAGTGTCAGCCGCTTACCTGATTGATGAAAGTCAGATATTTCCATCGGCCCCCGAATGTTTTCGTTTCCGGGTGTCTTTCTATATTGATCAGAGTGCAATTAGCCCATAGCGCTAAAACATACTGTAGCGAATTCGACCCGCTAGCCAGCGGCCAGCGTGTCTTCTTATCCATGCACGTTACACTACCCCCCTCCTTCGGGAAGCGCGTCCCCGCGCTTAAGCATATCAGCTCCTTCACGCCTCAGGGCGTCTACGCTTCCGATGGCCTTACGGTCGCTCCATCCCACTTCTGATACCAATGTAGCGAATTCGGGGGACAACGCAACCACAGGAACTGCCGCGGCCGGGACGCGAACCCGTATCGCCCGCACCGCAGGAGGCATCGCTAATCGCTAGACTAAAGGCTCAGACCCGCCAGCCAGCGGCCAGCGTGTCTACTTATCCATGCACTTTACAATACCATCCAAAGCGTTAAAAGATGAACGAACAGAGGGAACTCCAACGTCACGGTCGCTGCCATTTTACAAGCGGTAAAAGAGTAAAAACTTAACTAGATTACGACACCCGGGTCACGTGGTCACACGAGCAAGGCAGCATGGGCGGAGTTTCCTCCAGCTGATTTGTTGACGTATTCACAAAACCCCATCATGATAGGTTATTTTGAGCTTTAACGCTGCATAAATCAGAGTAGCGGTTCATACAACCACCGACCGATAAAGAAAGGGACATGTACGGCGTTCCAGCACCTAGGATGGACTGGGATTCACCGAACTTACCCGAAGCATGGTGTTTCAGTATAATGAATGAAGACAGACGCGTGGTGTCAAGTTCAGTAACCATGTTAGAACAATATTGTAACGTGCATGGATAAGAAGACACGCTGGCCGCTGTCTCGCGGGTATGACCCTTTAGTCTAGCGGTTAGCGATGTCTCCTGCGGTGCGGGCGATACGTGTTCGCTTCCCGGCCGCGGCAGTTCCTGTGGTTGCGTTTGTAATGATCTGTGCCCTCTGGCTATGTTAACTTATAATATTAATAAAGCAAGGACGACTTCTCTCGTGCTGGGTGTTTATTCACCGACCGGATTCCGACTGACGTTGTTACGTACATCACGTGACTTTGTTGTGGCGCTACGGAAAGCCGTAAGGGACATTAGCAAATCAAATATTACTAGCAAATATTACATCTCCCTTTTTCTGAAAAGTGCTGCTTTCTCTGCAGAGATACAGACCACGTTGAGCACGTTTATAAGCGAATACAATCTTAATAAGAAAGAATATGAAAGTGGAACTCTTATATACTGGACTGCAACAAAGTAGTGTAAAACATTTCCTTCACTGTCTAAATGTGACACCGTAATAACATTTCATCTTTTTTTTTCATGTCATTACTGGTAACTGCAAACAGCAGGTAGGTACACAATGTAAGTGAACGCTGTAAATATTTCTTTTCAAAACATAGCAGGTATAGTACAGGTTGGTGTAAAATTCTCTCTTTTTTAACATTCATAAGTCAAGGATTTGTCTTGGTTTGATCGTGCGACCTGACCTCGTGGTGTAACCAGGCTGTGTGTCTGGTTGTCGCTGATTGTTCGTGTCTGGAGGTTCAGCATGCTCTTGCTGATGGGCTTGTGTGTTGTTGTTAGCGCTGGTAACAGTCTGCTGTGAAGTGTGTGTGTGTGTAGTGTGATTGTTCACTCTGCTTTGTCGCAGGTGTTGACGGTTGCGTTGGTAGATCTGACCTTCTTTGGTTTGGATGTGGTAGCTCCTGTCTGTGTTCGCTGGTCTTTCCACAGTTGCAGGTCTCCAGGATCCATCCTCCTGCCGGAAGCGGATTGGTGTGCCTGTGGGCAGGTGGGGCAGAGGTTTGGCTGTTCGGTTGTAGGACGCCTGCTGGCGCTGTTGACATACCTCTCTCCTTTTGTGAACATTCTCCTGACTGGCGATCTGTGGCTGCAGGTGTTTTGCTGTTGATGGGAGAATGGACCGCAGCCTCCGACTCATCAGTAGCTGTGCCGGTGATTTCAGGTTGTCCACCGGTGTGTTGCGATACTCCAGTAAGCTCATGTAGGGGTCTTTGTTCTCAGCTTTGGCTTTGTCCAGGATGCGTTTGGCCGTCTGGACAGTCTTCTCGGAGAGGCCGTTGCTCTGTGGGTAGTGGGGGCTTGTGGTGGTGTGTGAGAAACCCCATGTCTGTGAGAAGTTGCGGAACTCACCAGAGCTGTAGCACGGACCGTTGTCGCTGATGATAGTCTCGGGGATTCTGTGTCGAGCCATTGCTGCTTTCAGCTTCATGATGACGGCAGATGAGGTGCAGCTATAAAGTCTCTCTAGCTCGAAGAATCTGGAGTAGTAGTCCACAGTGACTATGAAGTCCTGTGAGTTCCATGTGAATAAGTCTGTGCCTATCACTTGCCACGGCCGCTCGGGTATGGTGTGTGACCTCATTGGTTCCTTTGCATTTGCGCTGCGCCGTTCTTGGCATATGCTGCAGTCTGCTACCGCATCCTCGATCTGTTTCCCCATGCCAGGCCAGAACAGTAAGTCTCTTGCTCGGCATTTGCTTTTTTCCACGCCAAGGTGGCTGGCATGGATGCGCTGTATCATGTCCTTGCGAAGCTTTTGGGGGACAATGATTCTCTCACCTTTGAACAGGATACCGTCCATTTCTGAGATTTCTGCTCTGTGGTTCCAGTATTCCTGGATGCTGGGCGGGCACTTTTTCTTTGTGTCTGGCCAGCCAGTGAGTGTGGCTCGTCTGAGTGCGGTGAGCTGTGGATCTTGCGCTGTTTCCTGCTTGATTTCTGTGAGTCTTGTGTCGCTCACAGGGATGTTGCTGAGGACTGTGTGCACTTGGGCCTCCATCCCTTCCTGTAGGTCACTGTCGTGGTGTTCTATTGACTTGCGTGACAGTGTGTCGGCCACCGGTATGTCCTTACCGGGGCGGTGGATGATTTGGATGTCGTATTTTTGGAGCGCCAGGATCATCCGTTGCAGCCGGGGTGGTGCTGCTGCCAGTGGCTTTTTTAGTATTGCCTCCAGAGGCTTGTGGTCTGACTCCACAATCACTTTTCGTCCGTACATGTACTCGTGGAACCTCTTGCAGCCGAAGACCACAGCGTAGAGCTCCTTCTCTATCTGTGCGTAGTTTTCTTCAGTGCTGTTGAGTGACTTGGACGCATAGGCAATTGGTTTGCCATCTTGGAGCATGACAGCCCCAAGGCCACTTTTGGATGCATCCACTTGGAGTCGCAGCTCTTTCTGCGGGTCGAAATATGAGAGTACTGGACCTGGGTGCTGTGTAATGATATTCTTCATCTCTTGGAACGCCTTGTCGTGGACTGCATCCCACACAAACTCACTGTCCTGTTTCAGAAGCTGTCTGAGGGGTGAGTTTATCTGTGAGAGGTGTGGAGCGAATCTGGCGAGGTAGTTGATCATGCCGAGGACTGTCTCCAGCTCTGCTTTGTTCTGTGGGGGTTGCATGTCCTTGACCGCCTTCACCTTGTGTGGGTCTGGTTTGATGCCTTCGTGTGAGAGCGTGTGGCCGAAGTAGCTTACCTCGGACACGCATATGTGACACTTGTCGGGGTTGAGCCTCACCCCTCGCTCCCTTGTGCGCTTCAGCATCGCTCTGAGACGCTGGTCATGTTCCTCTTTAGTCTTGCCGGACACTAGTATGTCATCCACTATGGCCGTCACACCGTCCAATCCTTCATATGTTTCATCCACGCATCTCTGGAACTCGTCTTGAGCGGACACGATTCCGAATGGCAGTCTGAGGAAACGATACCTGCCAAACACTGTGTTATATGTCGTCAACATTGAGGATTCAGTGCTCAGTTTGATGGCCCCGGAGTATGACAGCCTGGCTAGTCGATTACCTATCACCTAGACCCCGTAACACGTGGCAGCGATTCCAGCTGATGTTCACGGGCCCCCTGCGTGAGAAACGCAAACACGAGAAATGCAGTTATCTTCTTTTGTGAATTGGGGAAAAAGAAAGGGGTGTGTGCAACACCTAGACGCTTACAGGAGATGAAGCTAAGACGCTGAAAACATACTACGATAAGTACACAAAATACCTCACTCCCAAGTCTAACCAGATTTAAGCCAGATATCGTTTCCACGAGAAAATGCAAGGAAACGGTGAGACATTTGAACACTTCGTAACCGAGCTAAAACTGTTAGTTAAAGACTGTGGTTACCCAAACAGTGACGAAATGGTCAGAGATCGCATTGTGTTTGACACTAACTCCCCCCGTGTGCGTGAGAAGCTGCTCAGCCAGGGTGCAGAGCTGACGCTGGATGAAGTTATAGACATAGCCCGCTCACATGAGTTAGCACAGATGCGGCTGAAAGAAATGGTCGGCAGCAAAGGCCACAGCAACCACGACACGGTGCATGCAGTAAACAAAAGACCAGAAACAAAATGGCAAGATGGCAGCAAAACTGTGAGACCAATGGGGTTTAATGCAGCAAACAAGGAATGCAACAGATGCGGAGGCTCACAGCACAAAAGACGTCTGCCCAGCTAAGGGGAAACAATGCAAAAAACTAAATCATTTTGCAAAAGCATGCAAAACAAAATTCCCAGCACAGACAATCTCACAAGAGAAATGTACACACATCAGAGAGGACGACGCAGAAGAGCAGGAGAAACTGTACATTGATGGTCTCACAACTGAAAATACGCACAAAAGCAATGAACAGGCTTATGCAGCAATTAAAGTTGGCACATCAGATCAGAAAGTGAAATTCAAAATGGATACTGGAGCACAAATCAATGCCTTCACAGAACACATGTTTGACACACTGTTCAATAGCACTGCCATAAAACCAGCCACACATAAGCTTACCACTGGTGGAGATGAAAGAAAGAGTGAGATGCACCTGTCAGTTGAAATGTCAACACAAGGACAGAACAATGATGCTCGAGTTCTACCCCAGCAAACATGCCTCTTTGGGGCCCATGTGGGGCCACTGCGGGCAGGAACAGATGGACCACTGTGGGCAGCCCACTGTGGGCCCTGTTACCGGCATGAAATGCGGGGCACGTGTGGGCCCCACACTAAAGGCCTCTGGTGGGGCCCCAGTGGGCAGCCCACACTAAGCAGAGTGGGCCCTCAGTGGGACCCAGTGTGGGCCCGCAGCATGCCCATAGTATGCCCACACTTTGGGCTGGGAGCAGTGGTCCCACACGGGCCTATAGTGCCCCATGTGTACCTGGTATGCTAGTGACATTTATTGACAGCCAGCTCAAACAAAAAAATGAAGAAAATATAAATTATATGAAGAAAGAATTTATTGAAAATTGGAAACAATTGGAATTGAAAAACAAAACTATATACCAAATTAAATACTTTTATAAAACAGAACAACAAACAGAACCACATTTGAACACATTAAGAACATTAAATCTAAAAAAAACCCAAACATTAAATCTATTTATTTTTGCTCCTTCTGTTCCCTCCTTCGTTTCTATCCCTGGCATTTCTGAGCCACATTTTGATGGCAGCTTCCACCTCGGATGCTGTGGCCTGGCTGCTTTTTGTCACAGCATCCATAGACCTCACTATGTACAGGTTTCACTGGAACTAATATGTACAGATGGATTATGGATGGATTAACAGATGTTTATTGCTGTGAGTATCACAAATGAAATTCCATTCACCTGTTGGGGTAGAGGCAAATCTCGAACAGAGATGTCTCGAAACCTGGGCAAGTAAAGCCAAAATTATCTGTATGTTGTGGGAGTACAGGAATGAGGAGACAGAGAGATCGAGTCAAGTCAATTCCGTTTACTCGCCACACAAAACGACACCGATACAACATAATCTCTCGTGGCAACCAGCTAACCGCTAGGCTGCTGCAAACATGGCTCCACCCCGGAAACTCTAAACAGTGCCTACATCAGTACTCTGAAAGTCTGCCTTAAAGGAGTAGCAGTCTCTTGTGAATCTACCCTCAATTGTGTATCACCACAATGTGACCATGTTTTTTTATTTAGGTAAACTGACACTTTGATTGTTCCGTGGACTCAGGCGGGGCAAAATTCAAATTAAACTACCCAAATCCAACTTCTTGGAGTATTTAAAGTAATGAGGATTGGCACCACCTCGTGACCAAACCCAAACTGAACCCGGGCTATAGGCTATATTTACTTGTGTACTGCTAGAGTGATGGAGTGTGTCAAGTTTATTACTGCACACATGCACAACATGTCAGATGTATTGCAGACTATATGAGACTACAATAAGCTGCTGTGTGTGTATGTTCGCTAAATTTCTGATGGTTCAAAATTATTAAAATTGTAAAGTTATGAGTAATAGTTAATCTGTAATTAAGTTGGTTAAAAAACAGCATGGGCTGCTCTATGGGAACATTTAAGGGACAAAAAATTAACAAAAAAACTAGTGTTCTTTCTCTTATCTATATATTATGAAACAGCTGCGACAAACCAAAAAGTTGAGACGGTACTTGTCTTGTTGGATGGGCAGTTTTAGTTAAGTATGGGATGGACCGGTTATACCTTGGACAACTTATTTACATTTTACTGTAATTTTTGCAGAGGTCTGACTATATGCAGCATTGGGCATGGGTGTTAAATAAAAAGTTTGAGTACCACTTTGAGGTCAACAGGGGGTTGACCTCAAAGGTCAAAACTGCTGTGGGCTCCGCATGGGCTAACCCACAGAGGGCCCATGTGGGCTTACTGTGGGCAAGACCACAGTGGGTTGCCCACAGAAAACCCTCATGGGGGCCTCAAAGGGCAAAACTGCTGTGGGCCCTGCATGGGCTGACCCACAGGGGGCCCATATGGGCTTACTGTGGGCAAGAGCACAGTTGGGCTTGCCCACAATAAGCCCACATAGGGGCCTCAAAGGGCAAAACTACTGTGGGCCCCGCATGGGCTAACCACATGGGGCCCATGTGGGATTAGTGCAGGTTTGCCCCTGCCCACATTGCCCCACAGTAAACCCACACCTACCCACAGTGGGCCCGCACGGGCATGTTTGCTGGGACATTGTCGACACTAAAGCCCCGCCCATTTTAGGAATGAGCACTTGTTTAGACATGAACTTGATCAAATTAGTACTGGCAGTGACTGAAGGAAATGACAAACCACCAATGACTCACAGTCACCAGACAACGACCCACAGCCACAGAGCATACCAAAGGAGTACGCGGGTATTTTCGAGGGTATAGGAGAGTTGAGTTGAGAGTGTAACCTCTGTGTTAACCCAGATGCAACACCTGTCGTATACCCACCACGCAGGAGCCCTATCGCACTACGGTGCCAGCTGAAGCAAGAGCACGACAAGATGGAGGAAAACAACATTATCTGCAGGGTAATAGAACCCACAGAATGGGTAAATGCTTTGATGGTTGTCAAAAAGCCCCAAACAGGCAAGCTAAGAGTATGCCTAGACCCCAGAGACCTCAAAAAGGCAATCCAAAGACCACACTACCCTCTACTCACATTAGAGGACGTCACCATAAACTCGCCGGAGCCCAATATTTCAGCATTCCAAATGCTAGATCAGGCTACTGGGCCATAAAACTGAGCATTGAATCATCACTACTGACAATATTCAATACAGCATTTGGCGGATACAGGTTTCTCAGGTTGCCCTTCGGGATTAGCTCAGCCTAAGACGAGTTCCAGAGATGCGTGGATGAGATGTATGAAGGACTTGATGGCATAGCTGCCATAGTTGATGACATCCTGGTTTTTGGAAAAACCAAAGAAGAACAGATGGCAACCCCAGAGCCATGCTCAAGCACGTGAGAGAGAGAGAGAGAGAGGGGTGAGGCTGAACCCCGACAAATGTCGTATATATGTGACAGAGGTCAGCTATTTTGGACACAAGCTCCCACATGAAGGCATCAAATCAGACTCACTAAAAGTGAAGGCAGCTCAAGAGATGCATCCACCTCAGAGCAAGGCTGAACTGGAAACAATACTCGGGATGATCAACTATCCGGCCAAATTCACACCACGGCTCTCTGAGGTAAATGCACCACTGCGACAGCTGTTGAAACAAGACAGTGAGTTCACATGGGATGAAAATCACAACAGAGCATTCAAACAGATGAAAGAACTGATAACACATCACCCAGTGCTTGCATACTTGAGCCACAGAAAGAGCTGAGGCTCCAAGTAGATACCTCAAAATGTGGCCTTGGCGCTGTCTTGCTCCAGGACGGCAAACCGATTGCTTATGCATCCAAGTCACTGAACAGCACAGAAGAAAATTACGCTCAAGTAAAAAAGAGCTGCATGCAGTACTCTTCAGCTGCAAGCGTTTCCACGAGTACATGGATGATCAGAGAGTGACCAGAGAATCTGACCACAAGCCACTGGAAGCGATACTGAGGAAGCCACTGGCAGCTGCGCCACCATGTTTACAGAGGATGATATTACAGCTGCAAATGTATGACATCCACATCCTCCACCGCCCCGGAAAAGAAATACCAGTGGCCGACACACTGTCACGAAAGTCCATCAAACACCATGATGACAGCCTGATGGAAAGCATGGAAGCACAAGTGCACACCATCATCAGCAGCATTCCAGTAAGTGACAGCAAACTACAGGAAATCAAAGAAGCAATGGCACAAGATGCCCAGCTCGCAGCACTGAAAAGGGCCTCGATGGCTGGGTTGCCTGATAAAAGGAAAAAATGTCCAACCAACATCTACTAATACTGGAACCACAGAGACAAAAACTTCCGAAATGAACGGGATAATGTTCAAGGGAGAAAAAAAAATCATAATTCCTCAGAGACTCAGAGAGAATATGATACTGCGTATAGCTGTAGACACATGGGACACAAAAGCAAGCGCCGAGCACGAGACATACTGTTCTGGCCTGGCATGGAAAAGCAAATAGAGGCAGCAGTGGAGCAATGCAGCATATACCGAGATGCAGCGCAAACCCTAAAGAGCGCCTGCTGTCACACGCCATACCCCAAAGACCTGCAAAAACAAACGAGCAAAAGACCTGCAAAAAAAAAGAAGATCCTAATGCCCCAGTGCAGTGACACTATGCTGTAAGAGATGCCATCCTTTGGATGAGACATTGAACCGAGGTCCTGACTCACTGTGGTCATTAAAGACCCCATTAAAGAGCCCATGGCACTTATCGCAAAGAGGGGTCCCCCAGTGTCCCAACTTCCATTTGGCCACCTACTCATCCCCCTGTGTAATTGGCTGCCTCTCCACCTCAAGCTGATGTGTGGTGAGGGTTCAGGTGCAAAATGGCTGCTGTGCATCACCCAGGTGGGTGCTTACACATTGGTGGTGGTTGAGGTAAGTTTCCCCCTTTCAATGTGAAGCACTTTCGGTGTTTAGATAAAGCACTATATAAATGTAGTCCATTAAAAATGTAGCAGCTGATTTGAACTAAAATGAACACAAGTTGTTTTAAACAACTTATGTTTGTGTATACTGTGAATGTCAATTGTAGAACAATCTTAGGAATAGTTACCACGAGGAGTAAAGGCCTTTGATGGCCTGCTTGTTGTCACTCCAGAAACTTGGGTTGTCATACTTGCAGGCTTGACCTCCACAGCCAATCGAGCATTGCATAGGTCCAGGGATGATATAACGCAGCGCCTCCTCCACAACTGTGTACTTTGCCCGGGGAGCTCTGACTGCAGGTGACGGGGGTGGGAAGAGGTGTTATTACCCAATTCAGGGTTTACAAATTTATTGGTTTCATTTCCTATTAATTACTATGAACAGACTGTTTCCAAAGCTAAACTTGAAATGAACATTTGAAGCTGTGACGTTAGACTTGAGCAGTGTTTTAACAGAGGAAACCAAGGGAAATTATAAATAACCGACTAATATGACAATAATTTGGTCATTTAGAGTTAGCAAAATTTGCATACAACTGCTCAAAATGTAGGACGGCCTGTAAAACTCTAGTGGTGAGCACTCACTTAGAGGTGTGTCTAATCCTTGCCTGGCACTCAGCATCAGACATAAGGGAATTACAGTAAAAATAGCTACCATCGAGACACCAATCAATCTCAGAACAGTATGAAACCGAACAACCATGTCTTAAAATTACCTTTTGAGGTTTAGTCCTGAATTTTTCAATATGTTTAATCCCTATCAAATGGACTAATATCACCATTTTCACACCTAAAATACTGACCATCTTCACTTACCATAGTCCAATAGAGTTTCACTTCGTGTTTTGGCATGGAGTGCCATATCGGTTACCCAGACTCTTCTCCGCAGTCATAGCAAAGCCTGTGCACAATACTGGGTTGTTATACTCATTTCTACTGACCACAATTCATTCTCTAACCCCTAAACCTAACCCCTGAAAGGTAGGTGTAACCCTGAAGAACAACCCTTTCTCTAGCAAAGACAAGACCATTTCCCTTCCAGATAACCAATTTTATGGGTTATCAGTCCTTAGGACAGTAAACATTTCAGGGTTAGTCTGAGGTCAAATCGAATCTGCTGAAGGTATGAAAGATGATAATATTGGTTATCATAGAAATTTTTCAACAAATGAAGAGCTTAATCTACCAAAGATCAACATCAGACATCACATTTGGTAAATGTAATGACTGTCAGCTCACGTAAAACTGATGTCATAATCCATTCCTCAAGGCTCAGTAAAGCATTATGTATGTTTCAGAAATGGTTGCACCTTAACCACTCATCATAGTGCACTACAACTGGTAATCACCTTCTTTACAGTAATATACACATATTTGTCCAAACTAAGGAGAAAACTAATGGTTACCATCCACAAGTAGAAACCCATACTCATTTACCTTCAGCAAGATAGTTGCTGAACCTGTGACTGCCATCCTAAGACACAAACGTTCCAGTTTTCTGAGCGCCAACATTTCTGACATCAGCCACCAGATCTCCAACATTCTCCTCTCCTTTTCTGTTTCTATGATAAAGGCAACTGCTCTGGCCTTGCTTGATTTACATCACCCCAGATTATCTCTCTGTGGTGGGTTGGGGTGGGGTGACTGAAGTCTCCATAGCATCCCGTACTGCACACTCAGCGGTGCAAATCCATGTGTCTTGCCAGGATCTCACATCACCTGTGGAATTATTCAGAAGTCCACAAAAAGCAGCAGAGATTTTATTCCGTATCATCCTTTGTAGATATTTCTCTCTCTACCTTCAGTCGCTCTCTTGACACAAACGCACAACCGCTATAGCTCTAAGGGCAGATGTAGAAGCGCTATTCCTGACTCCTTCTGAATTAGGCTGTAATCTTATTACTACAGCAATAAGTGTAGAAGAGAGCTCCCACTCCCCAGTGAAAAGTCAGCAAAAACGCACACCTCACCAAAATTCAGAACTTCATTACGCTCTGCAGAAGCCTGAGACACTGGTCTACTATCACCTTCATTATGTTGTGCCATCATCTCATATCCATAAGCCTATGTTGTCATCAGCAGATATGCAATACAACAATTAAAACTGGGACTGTGATTGAACAGAATGCATTTATTTAATTTGGAGTGACAAATGACTGATTGATTTGAATGACAGATTTTGAGGCCTATCTTAAATTGGGGCATTCAAGTGCTCTTAACATGCTTAAAAATGTTGGGGGATTTAAACAACATAGCAAGAGGTTCAAATATTATTAGATTATTCACAACGTGAAGCCGCTCTGGTGGCCTAGCGGAATAAACCGCCGTTCTTGCAACTCGCTCGTCATGTGGCTGGGAAGTTCGTATCCCAGATTCGCCGTAACCGATCACGGCCAGAGCGTCCACGGGGTAAGGCATTCATTAGGCCACCCTTACCAGAGGGATAGTGGGTGTTGATCGGTGTAGTGTTCGGGGACTCGTCGTTCTCCAGCGACCCCTCTGGCCTACCCGGGCGCCTGCAGCCAAGCAACTGCAAACATTCTCCCTTCGCGACCTGAAGGTGATGCAATCCATGAGAGACTTCAGCGTGTAAAATAGCGAGAGCAGCCGACACGAGTTTGAAGGAAGCTGGTGTTACGACTCTCTCCTTCCTGTGGAAACGTGAGCCAGGGGAGTTATTCGACAAGAGTTAGGGGAAAAACTAGAAATGAATTTATAAAAAAAAAAGATTGTTCACAACTTGTTTAAAGTTGTTAAGGTTAAGGAGTTGAAATTAATTTATGATGTCGAACTTAAACGTCCTTTGAAACATATCCACTGCCAGTTATTCCCTTGGTAGCATGCATTGTCATTAT
Organism: Lampris incognitus; assembly: GCF_029633865.1. Lineage (NCBI taxonomy): Eukaryota > Metazoa > Chordata > Actinopteri > Lampriformes > Lampridae > Lampris > Lampris incognitus. Next base: position 16,089,468 of record NC_079212.1, on the reverse strand, counting down.
ACTAGGTTTATAAAGTGAGCCTGTCAATTCACCTTATTTTTGTCTCACACTACTTCAGTAAAACAACAAAATCCTGGCCATGTTAAAATGCAATGCTGACACAAAGCCCTCTGCATTTTTCAACCGTTGTTCCCGTTATTCTGCAAATTCTTAATAATTCTCTGGCCTCTGGTTGTTTTCCAGAGTTTTAAGCATGCCATTGTTCACCCATTGCTGAAAAAAAAAACAATTTAAATCCCCTGTCCCTAAGTAACAACAGACCAATCTCCAAATTGTCTTTTTTATCTAAGGTTCCGGAGAAAGTTATTTCATCTCAATTACTTTCTTTTATGAACACTAACAGTTTTTAAGTTTCCAGTCTGTTCATAGAGCACTTCATTGTACCAGGACAGCTCTAATTAAGGTCACTAATAACCTGCTGACTGTAGACAGAGGTGACTGCTCGATTTTAGTTCTTTTAGACTTAAGTGTTGCCTTTGACACAGTCGATCACAACATCCTCTTACATTGCTTAGAGACTTGGGTTGGCATCAAGGGCCCGGCTCTTAGTTTATTATGCTCTTACCTCATCAACAGAACTTTTTCTGTTGTTCTGGGTAACTCTACTTACTCAATGGCTCAATTAAGTTGTGCTGTCCCTCAAGGCTCAGTTCTTGCCCCCTTCTACTTGCTGCCCCTTGGCCAGTTCATTCAAAATCATGATGTCTTTTACCATTTTTATGCTGATGACACTCCACTCAGTTATACATGTCACTAAAACCCACAGATCCTAGTGCCCAAACAAATCTCATAACTTGCCTCTCTGACATTAAATCGTGGATGTCTGAAAAGTTTCTTAAATTTAATGATGATTTTGGGTAGTGGTCTATTCTGTTCCCTACCAACACAGGGATCGCCAGTTTGAATCCTTGTGTTACCTCTGGCTTGGTCGGGCGTCCCTACAGACACAATTGGCCGTGTCTGCGGGTGGGAAGCTAGATGTGGGGATGTGTACTGGTCGCTGCACTAGCGCCTCCTCTGGTTGGTTGGTGTGCCTGTTGGGGGGGAGGGGGAACTGGGGGGAATAGCGTGATCCTCCCACACACTACGTCCCCCTGGTGAAACTCCTCACTGTCAGCTGAAAAGCGGCTGGCGACTCCACATTTATTGGAGGAGGCATGTGGCAGTCTGCAGCCCTCCCTGGATCTGCAGATGGGGTGGAGCAGTGACCGGGACGGCCCGGAAGAGTGGGGTAATTGGCCAGGTACAATTGGGGTGAAAAAGGGGGGAAAAATCCCCCCCCCCAAATGTTTTTTAATGATGATAAGCCTAGGTCATTCTGTTAGGTCCACCAAAGTTCATCTGCCCTTTTGGTACTAATCTTGGTGGTCTGTCAGGTAGTCTTAAGCAGGCTGCTAGGAATCTTGCGGTAACCTCGGTTTTGACAATCAAATAAAACATGTTTTTCAGTCATGCGTTCTCCAGCTCAAGGTAATCTCCAAAATTAGGGCATTTTTATGAAAAATTACTAAATAAACTGAAAAAATTTGTAATGCTTTTATCTATTCTCAGCTTGACTATTGCAACAAACTTTACTTGGGTAATGGCAAGGGCCCCCTCCACCGTCTTTAGTTGGTACAAAATGCCGCTGCTTGGCTCATTACCAGGACAAAGAGGCATGACCATAGCAGTCCCGTGCTTGCCTCCCTACACTGGATCCCTGTTATAATTCGAATTGATTTTAAAATTGTATCAGAGGAGCCATGTGGCAGTCTGCAGCCCTCCTGGATCAGCGGGGGGTGGGAGGTGGAGCAGGGACTGGGATGGCTCGGAAGAGTGGGGTAAGTACAATCGGGGAGAAAAAGGGGGAAAAATCCCAAAAAACTAAATTGTAGGAATTGATCTCGTTTCATGGTATCTCAGCACCCAATGCATCGAACAGTGGACAGGTTTTCTTAGTTTGGCAGGGCCAAATAAGGACATTCACAAAGATTTTGTACACTCACTATGGGCGACATAGGGAGTGCACACATTTTGATGTTCATACATTGGAAGGCACTCAGATTATGGTTGGCCACTTTATGATTTCAATTATTTCTAACCCAGTTCAGTAGGACTGCCTGAAAACCAAACCTGCATTCTCTGCGAAAACCAAAGGTTACTTATCACATTTAAGTAAGATCTAATTCGGTCTCTTTTTTTTTTTATTTCAGGGTTGAGCATAGGAAACTGGATATCACTCTCTTCTGGTCAACAACTATCAGCCAGTAGAGCAAAAAAAAAAAAATTCACTGATAGCTTTCAATTTTTTTTACAGTTACATCATAAATCTAATTCATCTGAAAGCCTTAAATCAAGGCAAAAATAGCAAGTGCACATTTGGAAAGGTCCCTTTCACATAAATGTTTACAGTATCGACAAAATCAGCATAATGATAAAACTAGTGGAATAACAAGGGAGACAAATAGTGGCATCACACATCTTACATGTAGTGTATGCAGCCATGTCAGTGCAAGTCTGCTCCATTAAGGAAAACAACAAAGACCTATTGAGAATGGGCTGACTTCACATCGTAAACTGGATGTCAGTAAGTTGGTGTCTGTGACAAAACTTTAAGATGATGGTTTCACATTGTCTCTGGATGCAGAGTTTGCTTGCCCAGTTGTGTTGCCTGAGATCTTTCCATCTGCCTCTGTGTCCTTGGAGAGGTAGTCAGTGCTGTGGCTCCGTCCCCATTTGTCAGGTCCTTGCATAACACAACCCTTGCTGGTCCCTTCCATTTCCCTCAGCTTGCCCACCAGCATAGTCTTACTTCTTCTTTTTCTTTTGAGGCCCTTTCAGAAACAATGGGGGAAAAGGGTAGTGTAAAAAGATCATGCGAGTGTGTAACCAAAGACAAATGTCTAAAATAAGAGCTACAGTGCAGATGCACACAATTAGTACAGAATATAAAGGTAACATTGGCAGGTTTCTTGTGTTTTCATCCCACCTGCATTGCCCCAGATTTTACGGCTGATCTTCTCTCCGAGCAGGTAGAGAGGAGCCATGGTGAGAGCAGCAGCTCCGAAAAACAGAACAAGGCCCACAGGGCTCAGTTTGGCCATGATGGGATACACCCAAATATCTGAGACATGGTGCACCCAGAGGACCCTGATAGAGAGTGTGATTAAGGCGAAAACAAATAAATAAAGTGAACAACTCTTTCGTCATAACCTGTTAGATACACAAGAGCTAAATCCCATGCAAAGGATCAACAGAGTGAGTTGATGCGGTCATCAATTGTATTGACAGGCATATCTCAGCTGTCTTACCACGACAGATAGAGTAAAGCAAAGATTGCGAGGCCCAGGACGCCTTTCACTTTGCTAACATATTGATGATTCTGAATGTACATCTGGACAAACAGCAGGGGAACGATGATGGTGTGCTGTAAACAGAGAGACGGAGAAAGAGTTACATGTGTGTACTGGAAAAAGAAGATAATCTGGTAGAGGATCCAATGAAGACCCACTGTAAAAATTAGTGTAATACTAATGTGTAACTTAAAACAGTTGATAGCATAACATGGTCAAAGCAAGAGCATAAATTAAAACTGTGTTTATAGCATCACAATTTCTAAGAATGTGATAGATAACTGAATAAGGGTATAGCTAATTAGTTTGCAGCAAACTACATGCAATATTAATATAATACAAAATAAAACCAAGAAAAAATAGCAAGCATAGTTGATATCTGTATCTAAAGGGAAATGGGCAAAAAGAAAAACTAATCAAAGACATCATTCAAGCAAACCTAGTACTGCATCACAAGAAACAACACATATCCTCCAAAGGCATCAGTCTTGTGAGCTCCTCAAAGAGACATGTGATACAAAGCCATGTCTTGGGACTTGTTCTGTGAAGCGGATACGCCCTGTAACTGAATCAACTTTTGTTATCTTTCAGTCCATGTCCAATTGTTCATAACACGCTTACCAGGGCATGGTTCAACCAGACAGGTATAATATCATCGAGGAACTTTGGGTACACCAGCTCCCTGTCATAGGCGTATATGGACCAGAAAGAAGAAAATACAAACTGTTGGGAAATATGGAGTGAAACAATTATAAGCAGTGAATAAGATGATGTATTTAATTCACTACGTGTGCAGTACCATATCAGCAAACATTAAAAACAGACTTACTGTGCCGACTGGGAAAGCTAGAACAGTAAATGTGATGTCCCTTAATTTAACCAGCAGAGATGGGAGCCCACCACGCAACGCTTTGGCTGAGAGCACCAAGTGGACGATGTCAATGAATACACACAGTCCGAAGAACACAGTGTGCATGACCTGATGAGACATGGCAGTTTCAGTTTCTAATTCTGTTTCGTACAGTTTCATAGATGTCGAATGAATATGTGCCCATTTCACCTTGCGCAGCCCCCTTGCTAGTTGTATTCATTCAAGCTGCATAACGTCAAGTGTCAGCCGCTTACCAGATTGATGAAAGTCAGATATTTCCATCGGCCCCCGTATGTTTTCGCTCCCGGGTGTCTTTCTGTACTGATCACTGTGCAGTTGGCCCATAGCGTGAAAACATACCATCCAAATATTAAAAGATGAACGAACAGGCAGGAGCCCCACGACACGGTCGCAGCCATTTTACCAACAGTGACAGAGCTTGGGTCACGTGGTCAAATGAAAGCGGCAGCATGGGCGGAGTTTGTTTCAGCCCGTCTGGTGACATATTCACAAAAAACCATCATGATAGGTTATTTTGAGCTTTCAACGTTGCATAACGTTTTGTGCTTGTTTCATTATTTTTCACAATTTTTTATGCATTTCCACAATCTATGTTAATAACGTTTAACTTTTACGTTACCTATCTATCAATTCAATTCAATATTTGCTTTATTGGCATGACATACGTTTGTGTACATATTGCCAAAGTATGTAAAACAACAACAACAACAACAATGATTATAATAATAACAGCAACAACGACAATGATTACGATATCAAACAATAGCAATAGGTACCGTCCCCCACTGTCTCTCAGGTTGTGGCAGAAAAATCTATCGATCTATCGATTTATCTAGCTAGCTAGCTACCTTAACTTTTCGTTCATTTTTTTCTTCATCCCATCATATATATTCGTTTTTTTTTCTGTTTTCTTCCTTTATCATTACCTGTAGCGGACCCTATGGACATAATTCCCCATAATCGGTTCTGGTCGCTTTAAGAAAGTGTTTCCGGGTTAACAGCGTGAGCTACGACGATGATTGGTTGGAGCAGCGCCATGTTGCTCGGGCTGTTGGTTTTGGATAGAGAAATAAAAGACACGCGTTCGCGTAATCAGTGAGAGAAATTGTCCGTCCCTTCTTTCCTGCAGTTTCCACAATGGTGACCCCGACGTTTGCCTGCTGGACGTTTCCAGAGAGAGGTCTTTATGAACATGACGACTAATGCGGTTTCTCTCCAGCTGCCGGAGCTCTGGGAGTCGTCCGCCTCGGCTTGGTTCGCACAGACAGAAGCGCAGTTCGCATAGCGGGAAATCACCGCGGACGCCAGAAAAACTTTCTGACGCTGAGTGGGCCAGCCGGCTTTTCTATCTACGAGGTCTCGGTGACAGTAAGCCGTCTGAACTTATGGACAGGATGCTCGATCTCATGGGAGAGCACAAGCCTGACTTCCGCCTCATCCAACTGTTTCTGCGATAGCTGCCTTCTCAGTTACGAGCTGCTTTAGCCAACACCGCTGTAAACTACTAATAAGACACGTTAGTCCCTAGCTGACGGGTCTGACCCTTTAGCCGAGCGGTTAGTGATGTCGCTTTGAGGTGCAGTACACTCGTATCGAATCCCGCACCGGGCAAGAAAATAACTGGTTACGTTGGTGGCACTGTAAACTACTAATAAGACACGTTAGTCCCTAGCTGACGGGTCTGACCCTTTAGCCGAGCGGTTAGTGATGTCGCCTTGTGGTGCAGAACACCCGTATCGAATCCCACCAATGTAACCGGTTATTTTCTTGCCCGGTGCGGGATTCGATACGGGTGTACTGCACCACAAGGCGACATCGCTAACCGCTCGGCTAAAGAGTCAGACTCGTTAGCTAGGGACTAACGTGTCTTATTAGTAGTTTACACCGCCATCACTGACTGTCCTGCTCTGTGGATAAGTGTTTCCTTGCTGGTCAACAGCACTGCGCGGCCGCGTTATTTCCTGCCCAAACATTTCCACCACTGCCTGGAGCAGGCTGTTCTCATTCCCTGGTCGTAGTAAAACGTACGAAAAGTAATGCGCTTGGAGACACAACAGTCGCCGCTGCAGTAGCAGCTCCTCAACGGCGGCGAGACCACGGTCTGTGTTTTTACCACGCAAAGTTTGGACCCAAGGCCAAACGGTGTCGATGTCCATGCAGTTTCAGCGCGGCGGGAAACGCCGGGGCCGGCATTTGGCCATGCGTCGGCCGAACTGGCAGGCTGCTCTTCGTCCAAGATACCGTTTCTGGACGGCGGCTCTTGTGCGACACGGGCGCGCAGAGGAGAGTCCTGCCCGCATCGAGAGTAGACATCCTGTCCTACGGATATGCCCCCTAAGGAAACCGCTAACGGCAGCCCCATCCGCACTTAAGGCACTAGGTATGTAGGGCTGTATTTCGGAGGACAGCGGTTCGGTTGGGACTTTGTCACGGCAAAAGTGGCCGCCCCCCTCCCCGGCGCGGATTTCCTATGCGCCTATGGGCTGCTGGTGGATGTCAAAAACCGCCTCTTGATCGACGCTGTCACCTTCTGCTCATATGTGTGTACTCTCAGCGGAGCGGACTCCATCAGACTGTCTAGCATGCTCTCCACCGCAGACGATTTTCTCTGGCTTCTCGCTGAGTCCCTGGTCCTCACGCAGCCCACCTTCTCTTCTTCCACCGCCAAGCATGAAGTTGAGCACCAAATCGCCACTACTGGCCCACCAGTCTATGCCCGGGCTCGGCACCTCGATCCGGCCAAGCTCACCACCACCAGGGAGGAGTTCGAGAATATGGAACGTCTCGGCATCATTCGCTTTTCCAACAGCCCGTGGGCTTCACCCCTTCACAACTCCCGAAGCCTGGCGGCAGGTGGCGCTCGTGCGGTGATTACCGCCGACTCAACAATACTACAACACCGGACCGCTACCTGATCCCACACATCTAGGGTTTTTCCGCCCACCTAGCTGGAAAAGTAATCTTTTCCGAAGTGTACCTCGTCCATGGATACCATCAGGTGCCCGTCCACCTGCTGGATGTCCCCAAAACGGCGGTGACCACCCCATTTGGACTGTTCAAGTTCCTGCGCATGCCGTTTGGCCTCAAGAACGCCGCGCAGACATTCCAGCGCCGCGTGGATTCGGTGCTACGGGACCTGCCTTTTGTTTTTGTCTATCTAGACGACATATTCGTCATCAGAACCTCCAAAGCGGAACACCTGTCCCACCTCCGGACTCTTTTTGAGTGGCTCAGCCAGCATGGGCTGATCGTCAATCCAGCCAAGTGCCAGTTTGGGCTGACAACCATCGACTTCCTTGGACACTGAGTCACCAAAGACGGGGCTTACCCCTCCTGTCAAAGGTGGACGCCTTTGTGAACTTCCCGCGACCGCTCACAGTCAAGTCCCTACAGGAGTTCCTCGGCATGATGAACCTTTACCACCATTTTATCCCCCGAGCAGCTCAACTTATGCGACCCCTGTATGAGGCCCTGAAAGGCAAGGCCACCAAATACACTTTGGACTGGTCTGTAGAGAGGGACAAGGCGTTTGTGGATACTAACTTCTCTGGCTGATGCAACAATGCTGGCGCACCCGTCACCCTAGGCGCCGATCGCCATTACTACAGATGCGTCGGACTACGCAGTCGGGGCGGTGCATGAGCAGTGGGTAAACGGCGCTTGGCAGCCGCTCGCTTTCTTCAGCCAACAGTTACGCCCCAGCAAATGGAAGTATAGCACCTTCGATTGGGAGCTCCCCACTCTACCTTGCCATTCGACACTTCCATTCCCTACTGGAGGCCCACCAGTTCACAGCGTTTGTGGATCACAAACCACTGATGTTCACCATGGCCAAGGTGGCTGAGCCGTGGTCCGCCCACCAGCAACGACAGCTCTCCTACGTCTCAGAGTTCACCATGGACATACAGCATGTTGCTGGCAAAACCAACCTTGTCACCGACTGCCTCTCCCGGGCCATTGTGGGAGCTGTCCACTTGGGTCATGACTATGCCTGCATGGCAGCTGACCAGGCCGCTGACCTGGACGTGCAGGCTTTCAGGATGGCTGTCACCGGGCTGCAGTTAGAGGACGTGGCTTTCGATGACACTGTCATCACGCTCCTGTGCGACGTGTCCTCGGGTCGGCCTCGGCCCGTCATTCCCACTGGCTGGAGGCGGCATGTTCTCGATGCTGTCCATGGCCTCTCCCACCCTGGCAAAAAGCCATCTCAAAGACTAGTGGTGGCCAAGTTCGTCTGGCACGGGCTCAAAAAAGACGTGAGAGACTGGGCTGGCACCTGCGTGGAGTGTCAGCGCTCTAAAGTGCACTGCCACACCAGACCCCCCCGGCACAGTTTCCGGTGCCCAAAAGGAGGTTCGACCACATAAATGTGGACCTAGAGGGCCCCCTGGCCCCCTCCCACATTTTTACTTACCTCCTCACCATGGTGGACAGGACCACTCAATGGCCAGAGGCCATCCCATTGTCATCGACGACTTCCACTGACATAACCTGGGCGTTCATCGGGACCTGGGTCACCCGGTTCAGCACCCCATCTGACCTCTCCTCGGACCGGGGCTCACAGTTTGCGTCTGAGCTCTGGAATGCAGTCGCAGAGAGCATAGGGGTGAAGCTCCACCGCGTACCACCTGCAGGCCAATGGGTTGTGTGAGCGGTTCCATCGCTCTATGAAGGCCGCTCTTCAGGGTAGCCTCAAGGATAGTAGCTGGGTTGACAGGCTCCCGTGGGTCATGCTGGGCCTCAGGACCACCCCTAAGGAGGACCTCCAGTCCTCATCTGCTGAACTGGTTTACAGACAGCCACTGTGGGTCCCAGGGGATTTCGTCCCTAACACCACAGTCCCCTGGTCTGCAGCCCATCAATGGACCACGCTCCTGGATAATGCCAGCACTTTCACATCAGTCCCCACTTTGCAACACGGCCTCCCATAGTCTCACATCCCTGCAAGTCTGCAGTCAGCGGAATACATTTTCATCCGCCACGACGCCCACTGTGGACCCCCATGCCGCCACAGGTTCCCTCAGGCCCGTCCTGTGAGCAACCTGGCCTCTGCACATGTTCGGCGAAGCCGTTGCGGCCGGGCCATCTGCCCCCCTCCATGTTGACTTATGGTGAATTCTGGGGGGACGTATGTAGTGGACTCTATGGACATAATTCCCCATAATCGGTTCTGGTCGCTTTAAGAAAGTGTTTTCCGGGTTAACAGCGTGAGCTACGATGATGATTGGTTGGAGCAGCGCCATGTTGCTCATGCTGTCGGTTTTGGATAGAGAAATAAAAGACACGCGTTCGTGTAGTCAATGAGAGAAATTGTCCGTCTCTTCTTTCCTGCAATTTCTACAACCTACCTTTTATCCGTGCACTTTAACTAAAGGCAAGTTGCATCATTTAGTGACTGGCTGATTGATCGATTGGTTGCTTGCTTGATTGATTGATTGATTGAAAGACAGTGTTCACACTCTTTTAAGAAATCATTTTCATATTTCCTATGACTTTTGCGTGGACATGGCAGTCGTTGCACACGAAAACTCATATTATTCAATATTATATGAAAGTGGAAGCCTCAACAGTCTCTAAATGCACTGTGTAACTTTAGCTGGTCATTAACACACTCCTTGATGTGCAATCTCAGCGGTTAAAATATTAAAATAAACATCTTATATTTTTAGCCATGCTAAAAATATAAGACGTCAGCTACCAATTATACTAAAAATATTCCATGTCAGTAAAAAAAAATGCTCTCAATATTTTTTTCGTTAACATTTGATCAATTGCATCATATTCCATGTGATTTCTACAACTGGAAAACTAGTTCCAGGTTTTTCTGGATGCGTGGGAGCCCTGGTTGATTGATTGATTGATTGGTTGATTGGTTGGTTGGTTGGTTGGTTGGTTGACTACTTGCCACTCTCAGCATCAGTGCATCATTTATTTTCAGACTTCCAGGTTGATTTGTTGATTTGTTACATGACATGTACGTGGACTCAGCAGAAATACTTTCCATCTTTAGCTGTGTTTGGCATTTTGAAATAAACTCTGGCCTGTTCCACCGTTGAGGTCTTGGTTGGGTTGCTCTTTGTCAGGGACCTCCTCCTTGACCTTGCCGCCATGGGTGACCCTACCAGGAGCATAGCTCCCGACGGCATTGCTCTCGGGATCTCAGGACCACGCAGGCTTCTCCATCGCGGCAAGGTGACAATCCATGTAGAAGGCAGCTGCCAGTGAATTGCGACTATTTCCGACAGATGGCAGCAGAGATACGCTCACGACGATAGGGCAGACTTCGGCCGATCTGTCCGTTGTATTTCTATGTACACAAACGTATCGAGAGAGAGATTTCCGTGCCTCCACATAGGCAAACATACAATGCCTGATGGGAAAGGAGTCCAAGCCACACTCGTCGCCAGCTCTGTGTGCAGGGCTCGTCTACTGATATAGTACTACATTTCCCGACAAGCATCGGCGCTCCATTGGAGCCTGTCTGGCTGGGTGATGTGACAGCAACCAACGGCTTCGCTCCCATCGCTCCAACAAGCCGGGGAGGAGGCAAAGGTAAGGAGGTCTGCAATTATGGAGCAATTTTGAAGGGGGGAAGAAAAGGTAACTCAAACCTCTCCCGGTCAGAGAAAACTGAACCGAGTCATCTACATGACCGACGAAATAAGCTCGACGACAAGAAAGGCAAGAAGAGTACCAGTCATGCAGTTTAAATACAGACGAATCTAAGAGTCGTCGTAACCGTCTTCAAGGTTAAGACCGCTTGAAGTCACCTCAACATCCCTCCTTAATAAACACATCAGCCGGCGTTCGTTGACCGCCACCCCCTCAACCGGTGTGACCATGTCTGTGGACGAGCAGCGCTACACCGACGCGATGCTGTTGCTGGAGGCCGGGCCGGAGTGGCTGCGGGCGGAGGTCGAGCGTCTTTCGCGGGAGCTGAGTGAGACCACCAACGAGAAGATCCAGGCGGCGGAGTACGGACTGGCGGTGCTGGATGAGAAACAGCAGCTCAAACAGCAATACGATGACCTGGAGCTGGAGTACGAGACCGTGCGCCAGGAGCTCGACCAGCTCAAGGAGGTGAGTATTGTCTGGGGCAGAACATCCATTTGCTGTCCTGCACCATTTAGACCCTTCCATGGGAGCCCCTCGTCCTACAAGGTCACCAAGCACATCAGTGGCGCCTGCAGAAAATGTTGAATCGGGGGTCAGAGAGGGGCCCGTGATATATATATTTTTTCGGTGGGTTGGCACTCAAATTGTTCTTAAAATCTGTAGTAGATTGGATTGGCTCACACTGTAAGAATCAGATGTATAGAGGAAAACAGATATAGAACAAAACACACATTATTTATAGGAATACGCAGGGCATGCAAGTAATATGGGCATATATCAGCAAATATGTGTGCAATCAAGAGAAGGAGACATAATTTGGTAAACTGGTGCAAATTGCTATGTGGATGTGACAGATAAGAATCCCGTTTGACTTCAGAGAACTGAAAACATTGTGCTCAATCCATTTTTGCAATCTGCCTTGTTGCTGCACTTTAGCACACAGCTCTATGGTGGAGTAATTCAATATCTAAATACAAGTTCAGGGTTAATGATTGAAAGTTTTAGTATATGAATTGTAGGAATGCTGATTGTAGACCAATAAGGTTGTCATAAAATGCTTGTTATCATACAAACTTAACCACAAACACAAATCAGCATCTAGTTTGTTGCTTCAGACAGTGGGGTGACAGAGGTGGCCAGCTATTTAGTGAGGCTGGCCTTGGTCACCCTCGGCCACCTCTTAGATCCACCCTTGCTAGCACTGCAGGCTCCATCTAGCCCCCATATACTATCAAGGGATTCTCCTTGCTCTGCTGCATTCATTTATTTATGCGGCACATTGACTTATTATTCAAGACATCTATATGTGACTGTAGGCTTTACGTGCACCTTCCCCCATCTCTGCCACATTTTTATGTTGGGTATACCTGAATACATTTTTCACCATGACTGTGAAATAATGCATGATTATTTTTGTAGTTTAAGATGTATGAAATATTCATTGTATTTAATCTATGTGCATTTGTTTTAGTTCACAATTCTGTACTTTTCAGGCTTATTGTGAAATTTGCCCTCGATGATAGAATGAGCTGACGATTGGATACGTGTTATAACATGTTAAAATCTCTTTCATAAACCAGCCTGCATTATTTTTGAGTTTTTGCTGCGTTGCAGATATCTTGCCAATTGAGTTCCTCAGCCCAGAAAATTATAGACTGTAGACAGGAATTACTGTACACATCTAGGAAAAAGGGGTGGACCTAGGTTTGAATTTTGAAACTTCCCGCTCAGAGAAGTGAAGTACCAGAAACTTGCTGGGGAAACCAAACGAGTTACAACCTCTGGAGGAATGGAAAGAATGTTGACAGTTACAACCAGGCGAGAGAGACAGATAAAGGATGTGTCTATTTGTCCAGAACAGTGTCCAGACTCATTCCCTGCTGCTCGGTCGCAATCTGGCCAGCGCTGGCTCCTCCATGACAGCTTTTTGTTCAGGTCAAGTGATTTACATTGCAGGAATGAGGGTAGGACAGTTTTTCAACTGTAGCTGCAGAACAGCTTTGTGGCCCAAAGCAGTCAAGGAGAAGGGGAACGTTCTCTGTAGCTCAGACAAGTATGGATATGGGTGCCTATTTCCTGCCATGGGGAATCCATCGCAGAGATTTTGGGTCTCTTCCCTGTTTCCTCCCACAAAGGCCAAAAGAACCAATAGCTGAGAGCAATGACTTCATGGTAACCCCCCACCCACCCCACTTCCACCCCTTCCTTGAAATCTACCAGAAATCTGCTCATCGGTCTCTTGGGTTTCTTGTGTCTTTCAGTGGAAAAACAGAGACGGGGAGGCCAGAATGAAATCGGGGAGGAAGTTTTTTCAGCTCATCTCTGACTCTCTAGCTCTTTTGCTTTGCCTTGTTTTTTTCACACACCCCTCCCTCACCCCCCTCCCCTTCCAGCTGTTGTTGCTGAAGGAGGTCATAGGGCTGTTTCAGCAACTCTTGCTCTGTTTTCCCATGCATTTCCATGGCAGGGAGTCCCAGAAACCTCACAGAAGAATGACAGCAAAAAGCTGGCTCTGAATAGAGGAGGCAGAGTGAAAACAGCCTCAAAAAGTAACCAAGAGAGCAAGTGAGAAGAGAATTGAAAGGAGGTATTTGTTGAGAGGATTTTTCAGTTTTTGGCTTCTTAAAATAAAGGTAATTGTGAAAAAAACCAAAAACAAACACAATCATCTACTGTGTCTGAGTTAGCCAGAAGCAAGTAAGCTGCCATCTGTATTGGCAATAAAATACAATTGTGTTCACCTCTAACAATGACATATGGCCTGTCTTTCACCTAGGGGTCAAGCAATGCTGATTGTAGATTAACGGTCAGATTGCGATCATCAAAACACCAAAAATGTATTTCTGTGTCCCTCTACTCATCCCCCAGACCAACACACACCGACCAACATACATATACACAGACGTGTATGCAAATAAACTCTACTCTGTATGAAGGAAAAATGTTGATGCTATCAGAAGAGGAAAGCAAACAGTTTTTGACATCCTTTGACTTCCTTCTCATTGTCTGCAGGGGAGCACGAGGCAGGAAACCTGCTCCATCACAAGATAGGCTACTGCAAAGCTGATAGCTAAAATTAAATTCTGTGTCCTTGATCAGTTTCCACTGGAAATACAAACCCATAGCTCATCACTGTAGTTACTGTGGGCCAAGATCATATTAATCAATAGGCCTTACACCCATCCATTGTCACCTTTCCCGTTTTGACCTTTCTAAGGAGACAAGTTAAGCTGTCGGCGTCCGTAGTAAAAGCTATTTAGTAGTCATCTGTCTTCTCTGCTATGAATTCCATGTTGTCTTTGGTACCTGGCTACTGTTTACTTTGGTGGCTGGTCACAATGTTTGGTTGTCCTTTTTTCAAGCCACTGTCACAGAGGGCTTGGACAGACTGGAATAGATTGTCAGCAAGATTTATAGAGCATCCCAACAATAGACCCTCTACATAAGCACACAGACGTGCACAGGTACAGTGTGTGTGTTGGTGGAAATTTAAAAGAGCAGATGCCAATCTTTTGTCTCACCCCACAAAGAAACGGTCTATCAGAAATCTTCATGACAGTAGGCAAACTCCTGCTACCCTTTTAGCCAGTCCTCACCTAACCTTGGGTCAAGACCAGCTACAAATAACACTGATAAATAACACACACACACACACACACACACACACACACACACACACACACACACACACACACACACACACACACACACACACACACACACACACACACACACTAGTGTTGAAGGAGGAAGATGGAGGAATTCCACACAGTGTTGTTGCTTAGTAACGGCACAGCTCTGTTCCTTCATTTGAGCAGCCGGGCTGCTGCCTCCTCAGCAGGCGCTGCTTCCTGAGTGTCTGTTGGTGTATTGCTGCTGAGAGAGATTGGTGCTTACAGCCAGCAAACAGAAAATTGTGCCGGTGCGTAGGGCTGATTGCTTGAATTAACCAAACACACACTGATGATATTCATGGGTGGCTGCTTTGTTCTATGTGCAACGGTTCTCTGTTGACACCTTGGCACATTCCCAATGTCTGAACACAGTTAGCCCCCTCCTCCTCTTTCATCTGCTGCTGCATATTCCAAAGCTCTTCAGTCATAAAATGAGTTTATAGCTCACTGTTTGTGTGTTGACCTCTCACTGAAGGTCCATTACCATGTGTGCTTACTTGCCCCCTGCCTTTGCATCCTTCCTCTCCCACATTCAAGCCAACGTGGGGGGAAGGCAAAGCCAGAGATTTTAGTGACGTTCGCCGCTTCTTCACAGCTCATAGTATGCAGTGTGCTAACTTTACAGTTGTGCTAGATTGAAGTGCCCATCTCTTAACATAACAGTGACTGTGAATCACCTGGCCCATTGCCCCTGTGCCATACCACTGTGTCCACTTGCGCTTAACTGCATGGCGACTCCATTATTGGCGTTAATGTGATGATAAAAACCGATAAACTATGTAATCTTTTTTCAACCACATTCCAAAGGGCCTTTTAACATATCTCTCTCTCTCTCAATTATATCTAATGTCAACAGCTGATTTGCACAATATGGTAATGAACAAGCAGTTCAGTTCTAAAACAGTGCCCTGATAAAGGTACCATTGTATGCCATGCTGCTAGCAATGATAAAGTTGTGGACTTTCACCTTGCAATCACACAGGCTACAGTGTGCAAATTTCAATCTTAGGTTATGTTAGTGAGCATGATGCTACACCTTGACAATGGGTCAAAGTAGAAGTTCTTTTGCTAACATTGTTTTGCTGATATTCTCACGTTGAGTAGCTCATGGATGACATCACGCACATGTGAATGTCTTACAGTGCCAGCATACAGATTGCTAGAGGCTGTGGTACGGGTACAAGGCTAGATAATGATCCCCTCAGCCTCTTCGGTTTGTGTGAACGTCAGGTGGTGAAACATCACGGTCACAAAGACGGCGTCAGAGCCCCACAGACAACAGAGTGATAGAACATCCCACAGCCCTCGCTTTTTATCCCCCTCTGTCTTTCTCTCCAAAGCTGGACCTTTCTTTTTTTTTCAGGCCCACAAGCATGCATGCGTGTGCACACGCACACGCACGCGCGTGCGTGCGCACACACACACAGACACACACACGCCAAGCTCACGCACACACCATGACAATGCTACTATAACAAAGGCTTGGTGTTCATTTGATCTTTGTTGTGTTATGGCAAGTGTCAGAGAACACAGTAAAGCCATTCATTTGCGCGCACACACGCACACACTCACGCACACACTTTTCCCCTTCCTCTCTCCTATGGCGTTAGTTGCAGCTGTGTACTAACTACACTGTGGAATTCTCCCTGACAATCAAAACCATAAATATGTTTAAGCTCAGTAAATTCTGGGTTTTCAGTGCTCAGCTTGCTGGCCTTTGTGTGCCTGAGCCCAGTGGGGTTAACAGGTCTTGGGTGGCATTGACAGAGGGAGGGTTGAACGCTCACAGAACACAGAGTATGACAAAGGAGAGATTGAGAGAGGGGTCCCATTGTGGGTGCGTTTTGGAAACATAGGTCACTTTTGTCCCATTGAAATAGTAGATCACTAAAGGCCAGATCCCAATGTTCTTAAACAAAGATATTTAGTGTGACTTTAAACCTGTGCCGTGTAAAGTGCGTTGGATGCTGATTGGATGGCTGTAGGAAATAAGAGGCTGATACGAACCCATCGGGATCTTCGTAAAAGGAAAGAATAACGAGTCATGAATCAAGTCGGTTTCATTTTATTGGATTCTCACATCTGAAGAACCCCTTTCTCTTGTTCTTTGTCTCATCGCCAGCTGCTCATCTCATGTTGACACGTTCTCTCAGCTTTCTGAGTTTGCTCAATCACCTCAGTCATTCTAATCTTGTTTTTCTTGTTTATATGTCTGACCACATCCCCTTGGTCTCTATGCTACAGGGCTTACCAAACTATGTTCTATTTGGTGTATCTGTAACCTGAAATATGGTCTCTCATTCTTTTGGTCAATCTGACTGGTGCTTTCATCTACAATATCTCTTGCGACATGGCCGCTCTGAAATTAAGGGGTAATCTTTTCTAAATGGCACTAAATAAAGTCCCAAATCCTCTCCCCTCTGGGCCTAAGAGGATGAATCCCAGCCGCTACGCTAAGGGCTTATGGACGTTTGGCAGCCCAGCCAGGCCCAGCCACAATCATTGGCCCCCATAGCCAGGTAGGTTCATTACAGGGTAATGCTGACCTGAGGGTGTCTAGTGCCCTGGAGAATCTCTGCTGCCTTCTTTTTCCTGTCCTGCTAGACTGCTCCTGTTTCAGGCCCAGCATTTGGTTGTATGGACTGGCTCAGGCCTGGCACTCCACTGTATGAAAACCAGAATTCATAAGGATGTGCCTACTAACACAACCATTCATAGGACAGTTTTTAAGATTCTAACTGAGTGCCATTTGACCCCCAAGAGTGGCTAGCCAGCCTAAGGAGCCAATTCTGTTGGCTTATGTCACCTCTTGTGTGTACCTTAAAGGGAGAGTTCACCCCAAAATCTAAATGTAGGTCTACGAAAATAGTTCCTACATGAAACTTCTCACAACAAGGTGTGCGGAATATCTTGAGTAACCGGGTCATGATTTCTGGAAAGAGACATAGCTGTTGATTTTTTTCCAAATGTATTTTTTTGGTGCTTTGAGCAACCCAGGCCAAGCGTTATCCAGTTCCTTTGTAGTCGAGAGAAGGCAAACATCTCTCTATGGCCAATATCTTCAAAACTCGGCAACTCACACCAAAACGATGTAGATGGATAAATGGCTGTACAGGTAAGAGGAAAATATGTATTTTTGATTTTGAGGTGAATTGCCCCTTTAAGCAGAGACTACCATATGGCAAAAGTAATAAAAGATTCATCGTGCCCAGTTTTAGGTGAAATGGCCCGGTGCTAATCCTTAATGATTGTTAAGGGTTTTTCTTCCTTAAATCTTATAAACAAAGTATAACCAGCAATCATCCACAGTTCAAGTAGAGGACATGTTTAGCCGCAAGTATTAGGCTAGATGATAGCTTTGGCTATTTATTCAGTGTTTCCAGTGATAAAGCAGAGTGAAAGACCTTGATTGTTTTGGGTGGTTTCAATCTGATGTGTTGCACTTGGGTGTTTTCTCAACGAAAATAATCGAGCGTTTGTGAGGTATTGCATTAGTGCTGGGCAGCAGCTCTGTTTAGTTTCTGGCACTGAAGTTTGGTTTATTTTGATCCTATTGGGTTACATGAAGGTCCCTCTTATGGGGCTCATATCAAGTGTTCCACTTTTCTTGGGGCAGTTGTAGCCAGCTGTTTTGAAGGTGCATTGCGTTGGGGTTGTTCACAGGAATGCTAATCTTATTGTGTGCGTGCATCCTCAGGACACCTTCTGTAGCTCGGAGTTGCGCCCCTGGCTAAGTATGGATGAAAGAGGATGATGTCATGGGTAAGTGTGAGACATCCCATGCTCAGCTGAGAGATCACACTGTCCAGAGCTTACCAGTTTTGCATTACGCTTATACTTCCTCTTCCCTCAGACCCCCCCCCCAGTCCTACCGTCTTGCTAACTTTAAGTTTAATCAAGGTCGAGTTCAGTGTCGTGTGATGCAATTTATATGATGCATCTCATTTTTATATGTCATGATCCTTTTCCCTATCTCATCTGCCGAGTACCTTACCGGAATGTACATAGAATTTACATAACCATCCTCCCGCCTGTCCATCTGCTGTCGCTGGTTCAGATTGGCCTTCAGATCACACTATTAGTAATTGGCTCCATTTTATATCAACATTGGGAGATTTAGATGATAAACCTAATTTTTAGTTTCCCTCTAGACCAAGGAACCCATAAAATCATTGTGCAGCTCGTTTCTCAGAAGGGCTTGTTGTAGCTACAATAGAGAGGTAGCTACAACAAGTTATTTTGAGCTTCTTTGAGAGCAGAGCTGTCGCTGTGTTTATCCTGGTGCTGCGCTGCACTGGGTATGCGAAAAGGTTGGTCCAGAAACTCCGCCCTGCTTCTAAACTACCCAGCCAGACCAAATGACCACGGAATCCAGGCCAAACAGGAAGAAATTACTACAAGGCTGTTGACAAACAGCTCCTTCAGTATTTAGTTTGTTTTCTGTACCAAATAGCCAACTGGAAGGCTATATTTAGTAAACTCCAAACATGAGATTATTGTGTTTCAATTTCAAAACTAGTGTGGGTCAGAGAGACCGCCTCACTCAAAGTGAATCAAGTCAAAAGTGTATGGAGAGCAACAGTACGGTAGCCTAGCAGGGTCATGATGCGCCAGTGTAATCCTATTAGGGAAGACTACGGCCAGATCAGGCAGCAATCCACTCTAAAAGAAGATGAGCTCATACTAGAGGCTGTATATTTCAGCTGGGTTCAATCAGAGTACTGCTTCATAGGGTCTATTTGACATTCTTCCTCCTCCTACACTACACTCCTACTTTATATCTCAACAATGAGTCCGGTGTGTATGCGTGATATTAAACTAGAATCACTCTTTTGTGTGTGCCTGCGTTTATTTCGTGTGCCTGAATGTGCTCACTCATATGTGTCTTTGCATCTGTGTCTCTATTGCAACTCTATATCATCTGTCTAGCTGCATAGCCTACTTTTAAGAAATTTGTCATCTATTTTCCATGTCTTTATCAACTTTAATTGTGTCTTATTTGCCTATGCTCATTGTTTCAATTCATTGTTGGTGATAAGTACAGTTGAGAAAGCAAGCGTTAGGGAAGGTTTTGTTCTGCACAGCAGTAAGACCACATTGCCTTAGGTAGTCCATGATACTAGGATACATACTACCCCGCAAGATTTTCTACTCTCCTGTTGGGATCATTCAGATCATCCAGTTAAGCCTAGCCCCACGCCCAATTATCAGTGGGCAGAGAGGTCTTGCAAACCTGTTTAATTACCAATACCTTATATAAACCAATGAAGCGGCTTGGCAGGCATGTTCACAGTAAGCAGATGTGGGTATGTGTACATACAAAGCGTTAGTTTGTGGGTGGATTTATTTTTACCGCTGCTTGCATTGTTCCTTCAAGCCTGCAGACGTTGTCTGTGTGGGCTATAATAGATTCCACACAAATCCACCTTCATCATCGTTGACAAGGGCTCCAAAGAACCTGAGTTGCACCCTATGAGCTCTACACCCTCACCAGAGACTTCGAAGGCTTTGCCACTCTAGGCTACATCTCCTTTTCCTCTGGTTTCTTGTTTTTGAGTCTGTGTTTGTGACAGTAAATCTTTGGCTGTCATTCCATGACAGTGAATGACTATACAATCTTTGAACAGGAAGTTTGAATCCGCTCTCTGCACTCTCATTGCTGTTCCCTCAACTCCTCCTTCTTCCCTCTATTGAATTTGAGTCAGATCCCCCCACTTCCCCCCAGCTCCACATCCTGTTTACCTCTAAAGGGCCGGATGTATTTATAGGAGAAGGAAGCATCTGAAATATAGCTACATGAATGAGACATAATGTCTTTGAGGGTATCAGAGGAAATTACTACATAGGTTCCTTCAGTATTCAGTCCTGTTATCAGTGCATTATGCTGATATTTAGTTTTCTTGCTGGAGAAATGTGCTTGTGTCCTCTTGTGTGTTGCTAACATCAGTGTCTTATGCTGCATTTCCTGCTCTTGTTGTTATCGTGGTATTATCTGATGGAAGTGGCAGTCAATAGCCATTTGGAGCCATCTAGCTGGAGACTTGTGTTTCTCTAATGTGATTTGCCTTATAAGATATCCATATGTAAAATGTTGCCTTAAAGGAACAGTTTGGATTTTTGAAGTCTATCCCTATTTTGTACTCACCGCTCATGTGGTGTATATAGGTAGGTTTCATTTTCAGTCATCTATTTGTTTCTTCATATCCGACATGCAACTCCGGCTTGCGATCTAGAGTTCAATGCAGTCATGTCGCGTGTAAAATCAGCATACCATAATCTCATCTAATCATAAAACACACAGGAAAGCAATGGGAAGCATGCAAATGCTGGTTACAGTGGGGGGACATTCCACAATCGTCATTCAGTGCAAAAAAAATGTTCCATGATCCAACCAAAGATAACGCGACGCCACGTGTAACACAATACACGTGTTAACACCATGTCTGTCATAGAAAATTTGAGTGGTCACTGTAGGTAGATGATCGGTATATCCTAGACGATCCGTATACCCTTAGGGTTAGAGTTAGGGTGGTGAGGGTTAGGGTCTCAGTCCTATTGTGTCTTCACATCATTAATAGCATTACACGATTATTATTATTGTTATTATTAGTATTATACTATTAATGTGCCGTTGGCTACTACTATTACTACTACTACTTTGCCGCCAATGTGACAGTTTAAACACAGGCAACAACTGTTTAAAGTAGGCTGGAAGAACCCTTTAACCGACTGACCAATAGAATTGCTTCGTAACAACTTCCGAATTCTGGGGTATACGGATCGTCTAGGGCATACCGATCGTCTACCTACAGTCACTTTAAAAATCTATAGGCTTGGGGCATCCGGGTGGTGTAGCGATTTATTCCATTGCCTACCAACACGGGGATCGCCAGTTCAAATCCCAGTGTTACTGGCTTGGTCGGACGTCCCTACAGACACAATTGGCCGTGTCTGCGGATGGGAAGCTGGATGTGGGTATGTGTCCTGGTCGCTGCACTAGCGCCTCCTCTGGTCGGACGGGGTGCCTGTTTAGGGGGGAGGGGGAACTGGGGAGAATAGCGTGATCCTCCCACGCGCTACGTCCACCTGGCGAAACTCCTCACTGTCAGGTGGAAAGAAGCGGCTGGCGACTCCACATGTAACGGAGGAAGTATGTGGTAGTCTGCAGCCCTCCCCGGCTTGGCAGAGGGGGTGGAGCAGCGACCGGGATGGCTCAGAAGAGTGGGGTAATTGGACGGGTAGAATTGGGGGAAAAAAGGTGCAAAACTCCAAAAAAAATCTATGGGCTATATATTTATTTTAATTTCTTAATTCCCTCGTAGTGTTTGCTTTCTTGCGCTGCAGCAGAGTGACTTCTACAGGTGATTGGTTGTAGGCTGTGTTGCAGGAAGTGACATGGTAGGGAAATAGCTGTAACCAACCATAAAAATTGACAAAATTTTATAAAATGACCGTTCACATTTGCAATTACCAACTGCTGTAGCATCATGCTTGCTCTGGTGAACCACCGAGTGCTTATTTTGCACTGAGTGAGGATTATGGCTATTGCTATATGAACAAGCGGTGAGTATAAAAATAGAGATAGACTTCAAAAAATCCAAACTATTCGATCAACAGTCCATGGCTGTGGCACATATCTCATAGGGAGGGGCTTAATCTTAGATTACTTCGTGGTCAGCAAATTTGGCTAGGGTTGCCTATGCAATTTGGAACAGCAGCACATGGAATGTGGTCCATCCTTGTGTCGCGTGTTAAACTGGGCAGAGGTGTACTGGATAATTTCCTCAGCTGGCATGCCACAATCTCATTTTAAAACACAGCCAAGCAATGGGAGGCACGCGAATGTTGGTGTGGTCGTATTATTGAACCTTTGAATATAGACCGACACATTTAAACCATATGGTTGTTTTTCTTTGATAAAGTCTTCCTTGGATAGAATTGGGGCACAATGAGAGTTGCCCCGAGAGGTATTTTAACCCCTTGGGTGGAGAGGGATATTCCCTAAAAGAAAAAACAAAAGAAAGTAGTTGGGGGGGGGTGTAAGACCCCATGGACATAAGCATATACAGGGAGTGGGGATGAAGCCGTTTGTGGAGGCTATAAGTGAACAGATGGTGGGTGCCTTGACTCCACTCCTCTCTCCCCCTCCCCAAAAAACAAACACACATGTAAGAGATGCATGCACACACACACACACACACACACGCTCACACCCAGCGCCTGACATGCCCCACCCCTATTCTCCTGCTGGGGGGCTCAGACAGGCGAAGAAAAGGTTAATCAATATACTATAAAGTGTTCAATCATCAGTAATTAAATTATTCAAAACTCTTACTCATTCCCGACTCTAGGAAAATATATCAGTGGATACCTAGTTTTGTTTTGTCCATATTCTCTGTTTTACAATTTGCAGTAATTGGATGTTCATGCTGACATTTTGTGTCTATAGTCTGTTTGTGCGGTGTATCCTACATTGCTATTTGTGGTGGGGTGCAGATGGAGAAGACACAGGATAAGATGGACAGATGGTATCATTTCCTTTTTACATGTCAACGTTTTAGCCCGCCCCTCTGTGTTTGTTCCTGTAATTTCCACCAGGCCCACTCATCTTGATTATTTCCCGAATGGCAAACAAGTGCTTTCTCGTTTCATCTAAATGAAATCTGTCCACAGGGCTGATTCAGGAGAGCACCTCCTCTTAGCATGTTTGCTGGCTTTAATAGGCTGACTAATAGAGCGTAAGGAAGCCCAATTCCAAAAGGTTGGTCCCTCACCCTGGGGCTCTGCTTAACATTAACACTGTCAAACAATCAAACTGAGAAACCGAGGTATGCCCATAGTATACACCCGTATGCATCGTTCTCCTCCCCAAGGATGCTGGTGAAAGTAGGCCAGTGGGTCTGGTTCCCCTTGTCAGAGTGGCTCTGGTCGACTCACAGAAGAGACGGATTTTGAGGAGGGGAGGCATGGGGGTCTGTTTACAACCCTCAGGGCCAGTGGATGGAGGGAGTGAAGGTGGACCCAACAACGGAAATAGATGAGGATACAGAGCAGAGGAGAAAGGATTTGATTACATTCAATTCAGCTTTATTGTCATTGCTCAAGTACATGTACACAAACAACAAAGCATGGAATTGCATGCTCACAAAGTTGGGTCATGTAAAGGAAAAAATAAGGTGCGAGGAGACATTATCATCTACCAATACTACTTGTAATACATATATAGTTAAGATATTGATATAGTGTAATATAAATTCATCCATCCATTATCCAAGCCACTTATCCCAAGTGGGGTCTCGGGATGCTGGAGCCTATCCCAGCAGTCGTTGGGTGGCAGGTAGGGAGACACCCTGGACAGGCCACCAGTCCATCACAGGGCCGACACATTCACACCTAGGGACAATTTAGTACGGCCGATTCACCTGACCTACATGTCTTTGGACTGTGGGAGGAAACTGGAGCACCCGGGGGAAACCCACACAGACACGGGGAGAACATGCAAACTCCACACAGAGGACGACGACTCCCAAGGTTGGACAACCCCGAACCCAGGACCTTCTTGCTGTGAGGTGACCACGCTAACCACTGCGCCACCGTGCCGCCATGACCATGCATTTCCGCCACAATTTTAAGAATAACTGATTCATTTTTTCCCCATAGAAACAAAGTCATAGTGATGAGGCAGAATGTTTTAACAATGGATGAGATGAGGCATACATTTTCTCAAATGCCACACACTGCACAGTGGTCTGTGTTGTGGTACGTTTCGGGTTTAAGGGGTTGTTTAAATCTCAAGTATTCTTTCTTTTATGTATGCACATGTGCTCAACAAATATACCTGAAAAGAATGTATGTTTAATCAACTGACGTCGTTTGGTTGAATGGAATGAGTGACCACATGTACATAGCTCATGATTTTGCAGGAAATCATGTTTACCGATGGAGGTTTAGCCCAAATCGTTCAAACTTGGCACTCACTAATATAGATTCATTAGCTATATATGTTTAATATATTGTGTTATTTACATGCTGCAGTGAAGTAGTGTTAACAGAGAGTCCATAGCTGGTGCATGGAATTGGGGGAGTTGTGGGATTGAGCAAGGTCCTGGCCATGCAGCAATGGCAACATGGAGACCATGGGGCTGAAGCGGAAGAAGGGGAGGTGTTGTAAGTGGGTGTATGCCAGTCTCTCGGGGGTCCTTGGAAATCAGGGCTGGGAGACTGAAAAAGGGAGAGAGTGTGGATGGGGGGGGGCATTTAGCAATGCCAGGGTCCCCTGTGGGAACCAGCCAGCTCTCTTTTTCATGGTAGAAGAATAGAGGTTCCTCCATCAGCTCCCATAATGACTTTAAAGTGCATGGACTTCAATACAAAATAGGCTGCCATTATTTTTTTGTGCAAGCTTGGGTTTGTATTTAATGATATCTGGTTGGCTGTTTTCCTACATTTGTTCTGCTTTCAGATAAGGGCATTTATTATGTTTTAGCTTATCTTGAATCTTTTCTTTGTTCATAACTTGTATTTGAATTCCTTCTATTAAAGATAGACTTTAGTATTGTGTGGTACCTTAATACAATTTGAATGCTGAATCGAGCTTATTGTTAATTCAGACAAAAAGGGAATAATGTTTTTTCCATAGTGCTAGGATCTAATATATGTATATTGTTGTGCGGAGGCTACATGGCCCCAAAATCTGTCTTTGCAGTCGACGGGGTGTCATGTGGGAAGGCTTGTGCCACCATGACCCCCTGATTTAACCCAAATGGGAGAGAAAACAGACACGCACACAATGTAATTACTGCAACTGGGAAGGGGGTTATTAGTCTGTCTGACTGGGAGCTCAGGAGGACTTACCCACGGGCCAGCTCCTGTGTTTGGGAGGAGGGCTGTGGTGATGGGAGGCTTCTGGCAACAGCAGTATCAAGGGGCATGATGGGTCACATCCATATTAACAACCTACTTTTATGTCCAGAGAGGAAAAAGAGAGGTAGAAGGAGGCCAGGAATGAGGACTATGTGTGTTGAGGGTGGAATAATGTAGAATACAGATATTGAGAACCTCAGCAGGGAGGCGAAACTACAAGTTTCCGCCATCCCTCCCTCATTCCTCCCCCATTCCTTTTGCTATCTGATTGATGGCACATGTCTGAGGGCTGACGGAGGAGTCTGGAATGACAGAGGGAAATGCATTAGGGTTTTGTATTCCATATTAATCAAATGAATTATCATTGATAAAATGAAATGGCAGCTGGCTAATATGGATTTCAAGGCTTTGTCATGAAAAATCCCTTCTGTTCACCCCTAATTTACAAAATAATAGATACAGGGGCGTTCCCTCTCCTTCTGCACACCTGACCTTGTTCTGTGTAAGGAAATATAAACAAATGCTGTGTCTGTCTGTCCGTATGTCTGTCTGTCTGTACGGGTGTGTGTTTGGCCTTGTCTTTTCCCATCTTTTCCATTGGTGCTGGCAGCAGGAGGATGTAGTTCAGCTGTGGAACTCTTATTTGGGGTGTTTCAAGGGGAAAGACGTCTTTGGAGAAATAGGCTCTAATACACAAAGTCCATCCACTGCATTTCTCTGCTGATTACCATGTTGCAGGCTTATTACACCTCACAACAAATCACGATTATACATCAAGGACATGCACTCTGAGAGACCAAATCTAGATTTAATAGGTTGTGTTGGGCTGAGCTCTGAAAAAAACCCAGACACACACACACTGCCCGGCCTCTCGCTCTGTCACTGTAATTGGCATGGTAATGATAATGGTGGCTGTCCCCGTGGGGATGCAGGGGTGTGTGTGTGTGGATCGGGGAGATTTCACCCAGAGAGAGGCAGACCCGAAGGCGCACTATAGGGGTAGACACCAGATAACATTCACTTTGCATTGCAAATGTTTATGCTCCTGTATGGCCAGAGCCGTTACAGGGCAGAGATGTGATATGAGGAGTGATAAGCAGGCCAAACTCCAGGGCCAAAATCCTGATTTCGTCACACAATATACCAGACGTATTGAGTCTGCGCACTCCCCAGAGACACTGGGGTGTTTCCTCCATTCAGTAACAGATTTAGCGGCTAAACAATGGAACTGATGCACAATCTCCACAAACAGATGGTTCCTTATTACTTTATTAACTGCTACCACGGGTTACTGAAACCAAAAATACGGTTTAAAATGCTGCAGTTCATCCCCTTCGTTGCCCCCACAGAGAGGTCCCATTTCTGTAAATGTTGATTGTGGGCCATGGTTTGTGTATAGGCTAAGCATGCGTTTCAGTTGCCTGTGGAACAAAAATGAGACATTCTGTATACATTTTTTGGGGTGGGGGGTGGGGTGGGGTTGGGATTTTACCCCCTTTTCTCCCCAATTGTACTTGGCCAATTACCCCACTCTTCCAAGCCATCTCAGTTGCTGCTCCACCCCTTTGCCGATCTGTGGAGGGCTGCAGACTACCACATGCCTCCCCCGATACATGTGGAGTCACCAGCTACCTCTTTTCACCTGACAGTGAGGAGTTTCACCAGGGGGACATAGCGCATGGAAGGATCACGCTATTCCCCCCATTTCCCCTTCCCCCCTGCCCCCGAACAGGCACCCTGACCAATCAGAGGAGGCGCTAGTGCAGCGACCAGGACACATACCCACATCCGGCTTCCCACCCACAGGCATGGCCAATTGTGTCCGTAGGGATGCCCGACCGAGTCGGAGGTAACACGGGGATTCAAACCAGCGATCCCCGTGTTGGTAGGCAACGGAATAGACCGCTATGCTATGCGGACGCCCAACATTCTGTATATTTTAACTGCTAGTCGACTCAGATCCACCGAAAGATAACACATTTAGACAGAAAATTGATGTGATTACAGGCGCTGGTACTTTATCGCAGCACCAGGGCTGTAACGAGTGTTTTTGCACTGTAATAACACAGGAGACAGGACATGAATGCCCACGCTGCACAGCCCCAAGGCAGAAACACACTTTGAAATGATAATGGTGGGTTTAGCTGTCTGCTCTCCCATCACCAATATTTAAAATAATAAATTGCCATCTATTTTTTTCCCCAGGCCCCTGCCATTGCAGATGTATGGTACATATAGATGAGCAGGAAGGTTTTGAAGACTAGGTCTGATCTTAAGACTTCACACAGAATCACTAATACTGGTCTTAGAATAGTGAACTGCATGGAGTCTGAATAAATCATCTGCTCTCGTTAACGCTCTTCTCCAGACACATCTGATAAAAAAGACTAATCATTGCTGCCTGATGTTAGCTAAAAATGGTCTGTGTTGGGATTATGTTTCATTAGCGTGCTGCAGCCCTGTTGCTTATTCACACATTTCTTTCAGTAGAGAATTACTTTTTTTCAGTCAGCCATTGTAATGGGCCTCCTGAGTCTGATTAGCACTGTGTTCATACACACAGATCTGTGTATGTGTATGTGAGTGCATGTGAGGCTATACAGCACCGGCCCCTCATCCTCTCTCTCTCTCTCTCTCTACTCTCTCTCTCTCTCTCTCTCTCTCTCTCTCTCTCTCTCTCTCTCTCTCTCTTCTCTCGTCTCTCTCTTCTCTCTCTCTCTCTCTCTCTCTCTCTCTCTCTCTCTCTCTCTCTCTCTCTCTCTCTCTCTCCTGTGTTCTCTCTGCTCTCTGCCCATCACTGCTACTACTTTTTTTTTTTTGGTAGGGGGGTCCACATCTTTACAGGCCCCGCTTTATTCCATGGCCCATGGTGAGGACATAGTGTTTTCATTTTACTGTGTGCAAAATAATTTTTCTCTTCGTTTATGGCACTCGTGTGTGTGTGCGTGTGTGCGTGTGTGTGTGTGTGTGTGTGTGTGTGTGTGTGTAAACCTCCAACCTCTTCTTCTCCTTCTCTTTATAGTATACCCCTTGCCTCTGGCTCATACTGTGTAGCCTGTGTGTGTTGACCATGTGAGTTATATGCAGGGTTGTTGATGAAATACCAAGCAGGCCGGGGGGCTGTGGAACTTCTCTCCCCATTCATCTCAGGTGGGGAGAGCAAGCCTCGACATGGCGGTGGCACCAGGTGCTGCAGTAGAACTTACTGCCGGGCATAAAAATGTAAAATGGTCTGCGTGTGTGTGTGGGTGTGTATTGGTGTAGGTTTTGAGGGAGTTTGTGGAATTGCACAAGCTTGTGTGTGAATAATGGCACAAGGGTTCTGCGTTTTACTGTGAATCAATAATGGCTCCGTGCCAGACAAAAGCTACCATAATTTGTCTTCCTCAAAACCCCCTCCTTTCCAGCTGTACATGGACTTGGTGATGAGGACCAGTGGTGATCGCTGTTTCACCGAAGAAGAATGAGGTAGTCTGAGCCAGTGGAGAGCAAACTAATGCATTAGTCGATTTACCAGGGAGATGGAAAAACACTTACCTTTGTCTACCATCGCTTGGCGCTTTTGTATGCTATTTTTCCCCCCTAGTCTATTCCAACTTAGCATCGCTGTAAGTCATTAACACAAGAGTCATTGGCTTTGGCATACCATTGACTCGGCTAATCAAAAACAGAGTTCCCAGGGAAAAAAAGGAAAAAAAAAAACTCGTGCTAAACTGAGTCATCGCACACAAACAGGAGATGATGCACGTTCTTCAACAAAGCAGCATGAAGCTTAGCAGATACAGTAAATGCAGGGATAACCCCCGAGCCTCGTAGAATGAAACGACTTGGTGCTGCTGCAGTTAGCCTGCAGTGATGGGTCAATGTGTGTGCACGTGAAAAATCCGCGGTTACCCCAATGCCTTTTAACCCCAAGCTCTCGAGGGATATGTTTTGTTGGCAAATAATGCATGCTAAAAATAATGCAGCTAAAAATAGAATCTGCACGCACCTCAAAGCGGTCTGGATGCATGCACGTTAGTGGGATGGATGGCTGCGCAGTGGCCTGTTTATCATTGCAGACCGTGGCTCCATGTGAGCTGCTGTTCACGAGGCAGCGAGAATCTCTCAGTCCATTTCTCTGATTCTTTTTTCTTTTTTTTTTGGTCCTGGCTCCCTCTCTGTCCTCACTCTGATGACAGTGACACTTTGACTCTAACCAGCCTTCAGGGTTGCTGATTAACTGCTCTGGCATGCGACGTCAACCGACTGATCACCATGGCACTCCGGGTGGCTGGCTCCCTGTATGACTGACTAAACTAGCCAAATAAACACAACACTGTATTGTTTAATATCCATGACAGGCCCTCCTTCTTTTAACACAGCGATGCTGTTTTAGGGATGGGTCAAGTCTAAGGCTGAAGTCTTCAGCCCACTCTTTCGCTGCGCAATACTGGTCCAGAAGTCTTGACACGTACCTCATCATGTCATGTTTCTGGGAAGTGCAGTGTTCAGGGGGTGTGTTGTTTGTTATTGCTTTGTAAGCATGTCCTGGTTTGCCCTATCTGGTATTGCCTTGTGAAAATACAATGACAGGGTTTTTCTTCCTCCTCAAAATCATTTTTTGGATCAGCGATGGCATCTACTGTCATGTTTCTGTAGTCTCTGTCAGGAGATTCTAATTTGAGTTGAATGAATTTTGCATATGCAGTTTATTTTTTCTTTGGCTGTGAATTCTCTCTTGGACCCTGGCTTGGATTATTCTCCCGTCTCCACAAGGCAACCCTTCTGTCTTGGGTGGGAAAAACGTCCAATTTGACTGACAATAGTTAGTAGACAGCTCTGGGGTGTGGCCCAATAATTAGTCTGTAGAATCTGTCTTGCACATGACAGAATGAATTGAAAGTGCAGCATCTTTCTATCTGCATCCACGACAAAGAAGCTGTCTATCTCTTTGTCTTTCTTACCCTGTCTCCATCTCTCCCTGTCTGCCTTCCCAACAGCTCTTTGGTTGTCAACCTTTGCTTTCGTAGTAAGAAAGAGGACTGAATATCAGACCAAAAGAGGCTAAAATGAAAATATAAATGTCAGATAGTTATGGCATGGCTAGAGAAAAATGAAAAATCTGTTCCAGATGCATAAGATATTGATCCATCTGCTATGGTTTTTAGCGGGGTGTAGGTCCTAATGCAATGTTTGCGAAAAAGAAAAAATTCACCAATATCGATTGAAACTAGACTCAAGCCTGCATCTATATTGAATACAGCCAAGTGTAAGCATACACAGAGGACGGGGGGGGGGGGAGAGAACCTTAACTGTGATATATTTGTTAGTTTGAGTATATACTTTCAAAGACTATAGAGTTGGCCTATCTCTCGAGACCTCTCCATCAGCTCCGTCTTTGCTTTCTGTTCAACAAAAATACTCTTCTCTCCTAGCAGAGCACGACTTGAATATAGAATTTTAAATGGGGTTTACCGCGGCTCCATGGGACCTCTGAGATTGTAGGGATTGATCTGTTTGCTATCTGTCAGAGACCCAAAGCCCATCTCCTATTAGCTGCTGCATGAGTGGATTGCAGAAGAGAACAGGGGAGAACAAAGAAAGCTTTCTGACCCTGCACGTTCCTGACCTCCTACACGACGTATGCTGGCGCACGCCATCTCCAGGGCTTTAGCCTCAGAATACGGTACTGAGCATTTCCCTGCTTTTCTAAGTCAGGAAGGAAATCACTCAGCACCGAAATCTGAATTGGACCTACCCCGCTATGTGTGACCTTTGAACCTTATTTACAAGTAGTCTGTTTGGTACAGAGCACATCGTCTCCAAACATGCCATGCACACTGCAACAAATCATTTGTTAATTCAAAGGACATCGTATCAAAGACAACTCTGTTGTAACGACATGCACCCCCCCCCTTTTTTCTCCCCAGTTGTACCTGGCCAATTACCCCACTCTTCCGAGCCGTCCCGGTCACTGCTCCACCCCCTCTGCCAATCTGGCTGTATACTACCACGTCTCCTCCAATTAATGTGGCGTTGCCAGCCGCTTCTTTTTACCTGAAAGTGAGGAGTTTCGCTAGGGGGATGTAGTGCGTGGGAGGATCATGCTATTCCCCCTCAGTTCCCCCTCCCCCCCGAACAAGTGCCCCGACCGACCAGAGGAGGCGCTAGTGCAGCGACCAGGACACATACCCACATCTACCTTCCCACCCGCAGACACAGCCAGTTGTGTCTGTAGGGGTGCCCGACCAAGCCAGAGGTAACACGGGGATTTGAACCGGCGATCCCCATGTTGAAAGGCAATGGAATAGACCACTACGCTACCCAGACACCCCAGCGACATACACTTCTGTGAAAGACAAATGTATGTTTTATCCTTTCTTCCCTTAAGCTTTGATAGCTGATGGAGCTAAATACATCCCTTATTAAACCTCATTATGACAAAAAGCAGTGATTTGATACAGCATCTGCCTAGGACTAAAGTCACATGATCCCTTTTCCATTAGCCTATGTCATGCAATTACTCACATCTGTATTTCCATGCCTGAAATATGACTTCCTTGATCTTTGAAGACCCATGAAGCAATTTACACCTTTTAGTTATATGACTGGGTTACTCACAACCAATGTGATGGAGGGAGTGATGAAATCAATTGAAAGGAAAGAATAGTCAAGAGAGAAATAGGTGACTAATTCCTTTAATCAACCCCGCAGTGAATCACATGGTGTTGTTGATCATGATGATTATGGTCTTTGCTCTCTGCATGGGGTCCTACAAAGATCAGAGCCCGCTGGGGTAAATGGCTAACCTCAGCTCATAAGGTCTGCTCATCTGGAATTGGACGTTGGGCTCTGGGAAGTATTAAATCTCCTTAACTTTTGACTTCCATCACAACCCAATTATCGTTCCGCAAAAGAATCCTGTCCAAACATTGTGCTTTTTTTCTTCTTTGCTTGGCATTGAAAGACCGTGTAACAGGATATGCTGCATGCTCTGTGGCAGGTCTGCTGCCATTGATTAGCCTTGCAACAGATTGATAATTCTCTCAGATTTACATTCTCTCAATCTCACTGTAAATGGTGCAACATATGGCGAGAAGAAGCTGAATTATAGATTGGGCGGGGTAGCCCGCTATGAGATTATGAGCTTGGGCGCGTGGGTTTTTGTTGCACCCGCTCCTAAAAGTAGCCTAACCCCAGCCTTAGGGGATGGAGATTAAGAGGCTTGGGTCAGCGGGCTTTTGCATGGGGCTCCTTGTTTGAAGTGCGGGCCTCCTATATTAGATTGATTTGGTTCAGTGTCCCTTCAATCCCCACCACACGCCCAGATTATAATGATGGGATTCCCCTACTGTCTGATTGGGTTAATCCCATCTCTTAATGACATTCTAATCAAATATGGTATCAGACTGATTAATGGAGTGAGTTTTGGGTGGGGTGGGGGCTGCGTTGTATGATGAAACTACTGTTGTTTCAAGGCCCTGGGACATTAGGATTATATACCTTGGTCGGATCATGTTCAAACTTTATGTTGGTTTGCCAGTCACATTTTGTTGACTCAGTCAGTATTTGGTTGTTTTACTGGGATGGCATTCAGCGCTGTCCACAGGGTTAGTGGTTGTGTCAGGAAGGGCACCCGATGTAAAATTTTACCAAATCGGTATGCGGATTGACAAGATCATACAGGATCGGTTAAGGCCCGGGTTAACAACGGCCGCCATTGGCGCTGTGCCCTCACAGGGTAGCGATGGAAACTATAAAATCCGCTGTCGTGATCCCCGAGAAACGGGGAATAAGCCGAAAGAAGAAGAAGAAGTCAGTATTTGGTTGTTCTAAGGAAGTGCGGACATCGCAAACATTCCGCCATTAGAGAACAGGTCTGGGCCGTTTAGTAAAAACATGTTGCTGTTTCACAGAGCTCCGGAGTGTTTATCTGTTCAACAATGCTATCTCCCTGCCTGGGACCAGCATCTTTCCTGCCACGTGAGCGAGAGACAGACCAGCCACGTCTCACGAGACATGATGTCATGCGTTTCCCTAACACACTAAACTAGGTTTGCACATTCAGATTTTCATTCACTTTACTAAGACCTGGAAGTAGGTCAGTTTCGGAAATATAAATTTGAAGGAATTACTGGGATTAGTATGAAACGCTGTCAAACTGGGAGAAATCCAGCAGCAACTGGTCGGTCACGTGTGTGTTCGGCGGGGGGGGGGGGGATGAGAGAGAGCAGAGCACAGCAGCAAACAAGGTCAAATTCTTCATTGCTTCAGGTGATTCCAGGCGCTGGCCTGCACTCAAACTGAGATGAGATGAGATCCAGAATATCCAGCGGCTCACTGCTGTTTACCAGATTGGAAATGAAATCTGTAATCAGAGGGATGATTATTCTGAGGAGGGAGAGTCGCCTAACCTAGATTCTGCTGCAGCCGAGGCAGCCTCTCTCTCTCTCTCTCTCTCTCTCTCTCTCTCTCTCTCTCTCTCTCTCTCTCTCTCTCTCTCTCTCTCTCTCTCTCTCTCTCTCTCTCTCTCTCTCTCTCGTTCCGGCTCTTGCCCTTGCTGTCTCTAGCCCTGTCTCGACGTTAATTTTTTTGTACTGAGCTGTCTCTGCCTTGTGGGCCAGCAACAAATTAAGGTCAATGTCGTGGATTCACCATTAATAAAGTAACAGGACCTCATACCACACTCATAATTGAGACACAATTGAAAACACAATTCATTGCTAATCATATTATTTCACCACAGAGGATTTCTGTCTACGTAAGGTGAAAGCCTTGTCTTATACCCCCCAATGGTTATTTGATCTTCA
This sequence comes from Lampris incognitus, assembly GCF_029633865.1. Lineage (NCBI taxonomy): Eukaryota > Metazoa > Chordata > Actinopteri > Lampriformes > Lampridae > Lampris > Lampris incognitus. Next base: position 16,055,300 of record NC_079212.1, on the reverse strand, counting down.
TGGTTTTCAGCCCCTGAAAACCAAATAATATGTGGTTGACCTTCCATTTTTCCACTATAATCTTCTGTTAGTATTAAATTACAGGTTTTGTGTAATTACACAGACAGACTGTGACACTCCAGTCCATTTGTTCTACTTTTCCTGTTTGGTTTCCCCATCTGTGGATTCTCTGCTGAGCACGTGCAGCAGAAACCCTCGTGCTGCGGGTGGGGGGGGGGGAGTGGGGGAAGATGGAGATGATGCTCAGTCCAGATGGAGGCGAACTGATTATCTCTGCGGGTTGATGGCAGTTATTTGTAAAGGGTTTTTTTTCTCTTTTTTTTACGGTCCCACCCTCCTTTCTCTTTTTGCCTGATTGGCTTTCCCAGGAGTCCCAGCTGAAACCACTGCAGTAAAGAGCGGTCTCGTTCTAAAATGGCTGAAATACAATGCAAGGCTTTGTCACTTAACAGTCCTGCAATAAAAATGTTTAATCCTTTCTGTAATTGTCAAACAGCTAAGTGTTTGCCGCCTAATTTGCGCGTCAGTCAATTGTTTTGTAGCTGGAATCGTCAGCTCAAAAATGCTTGCAACTCCGTCTAAATCATAATTTTGTCAATTGTTCTGTCAAATCTCCCAAGTAGCTTGTTTACTTAACACTGGTTAGACTCTAATCAGCAGCCCTGTTTCTCTATTATTATGTCTACAGGCCTTTGGGCAAGCCCATTCCAATCACAGAAAGGTGGCAGCGGACGGGGAGAGCCGCGAGGAGTCTCTGATCCAGGAGTCAGCCTGCAAGGAGGCCTACTATGAGCAGAGGGTCCTGGAACTGCAGACCGAGCTCCGTCTGACACGCAACGTCCTCGCCAACACCCAGTCTGAGAATGAACGTCTGGCCACCATCGCCCAAGAGATGAGAGAGGTAAGATAGACTGGCACCAAAAACTACAAGGATATTTAGAGTGCTTATCTTGTCCTGGTATTGAAATAATTTACCTTTTGATCAGATATGACTGTTGTGGATGCCCCCAAATGTGCAAAAGACACTCAATATCATTCACTCTTGATTAAACCTGGTTGGCTAACTCATTTTTTTTATCTGACTTTGGCCTCAGACAGGTGGTCAGATTTCATAACTGAATTTTTAACTTCTTAACTAGCTTTTTTCGCAGGTGTAGATGAAGTTCAGTTGAAGTTGATTTACTCTCATCCTGATTTGCATTGTGCCCAATCCTGCACTGTTGGCTACACATTTGTCTATATATGTCCTAAACATCCTACATAGTAAGAAGGGAATCCATCTTTCAACTGAAGCTTCTGAGGTCACGTCAGCCCTGCGAGCTCCATAAATGAGCTCCAGGGGCTCATTTATGGAGCCGACCCTGCACTCACACACACATGTGTATGTATGTGTGTTGCACCAAAAGTGGAGAGCCAATATTCAGTGCTAATATGTTAAACGAGAGTCTATCAACTATACTGCAATACCAGCACCAGGAGTAGGTCTTCTGTTGATGTGTGCAGGCAAGACTTATCTCACCCTAATGATTTTGGAGGTTGTTGTGAGCTGGCAGAGACCCTGGGCTCTGGGGTGAAGTTATGATCACAGGATGAGAGAACAAACAGCCCATGGGAACCATTTCTGTCTTCTTGTTTCGCCAGTTAAGTCTGAATTTCTCCAAGGAATGGCGTGAACCTACTTGAGCTAATTCTGTCTTACAGTTCATTACACATTGTAGTCTGCTGTTGACTATGGCAGCCCTACCTACAATCCACAAATAGCCAAACCATTTATCTCTAAGTGTGACACAAGCAGTATATCGTGCCATTCATGACGTACCCCGACCTTTATCATAAGACCTGTTACTCATCAGCCTGGGTTTGGCAGTTTTGGCACCAATGGATAAGTTACTAGCCAGGAAAACGGTGTCTCAAAAACCGTGGGCTGTAGCATCATTTGATGAATTAACATTTCATTTTAACACTCTATCCCCCTTCTACTTTCTCAGACATGCCAGCATATCACAATGGGCATGTGCCCCACTTTAGACAATGTCTGACCTTTTTGCTGCTCTGTCATTTACATTTAAGGCTAATTGAACTCATTCATAGAGAAACTGAGTGCAGTGTTTTATAAGCATGTACAAAGGGCTGGGCAATAATTCAATATTATCATTAATTTTCTGTCAGCAGTGGTGTTTATCCGGATTATTGTTGTCTAAATTAATGATAATGAGAAATTATTACCTTAAATTTCTCACAAAATGAGGTCTGAAATATTCAATTCAATTCAATTCAATTCAATTTTTTGTCATTAAAAACAATGTGCAGGCACGTGTTAAAAATGAAATGAGGGCTGTGGCTTCACCAAACAGTGCAAGACAGACACAGACAAACACAGCAAACACAATATAAGATATACACACATGAAGACCAAAAGCTAAAAATAAGTTAAAAGAGCAGGAGTACAAAATATTTTAAAATATCTACAGACATTCAGTGGGTAGCCAGGTTCAAGTAGGCAACAGCTTGTGGAAAGAAGCTGTTTTTGAGCCTGGTAGTGCGGGCTCTGAGGCTCCTGTAGCGCCTCCCAGAGCGCAGGGGGGAGAATACTCCATGGTTGGGGTGGGTGGGATCTCTGCTGATGCTCAGACCCCTTCGAAGGCAGCGTTTGTGATAAATGTCTTTTATGGCTGGGAGCTGGGTACCGGTGATATGCTGGGCGGCCTTGACGATCCGCTGCAGAGCTTTCTGTTTGAGGTAGTATTATTTGAACTAGTTTTTGGATTGATATCATACTGAAATTTACCAACCAGTTCAATGTGATAAACCTCAGGTGGATTCTTAAATACAGTATATTTGCATGTGTAAGCGGATATTGTGATATTGTCCAAAATTCTCTATGATTATTGTGACAATATTTTCCATATCACCCAACACTACATGTACATGTGTCCATGTGTGAGATGAAGGGTGATGATGAGGAGATGGAATTAACAAGAAGGAGCTGAAACGCCCACTGAGCGAGCTGGGGAGTTGTTATCGAGCTCCATTTGACACAAAGAAGTAGAAACAGAGAGGGGGAGAAGGGAACAAAAAGACAAAGAGAAGAGGGAGAGGAGAAGAATGGGATCCTGTAGTGTGAAATGAACGTCTTTGACGCAAAGAAGTGTGTTCCCCTGATGGGCTAAGTGAAGATTAGCATGATAAGAAGAGCTTTGGAAGCACCAATAAGAGACGGCACCACGCAGGAGACACATGGGAGTTCTGCAGTCCTAGAAGTGCAGGAACAGACTACTGATATGAGAAATGACAATATATTCAATTAAATGGATCAAGAATTGGTCCGAAGTATGTGGGCTCTCAGCAAATAGGCTTATTCTGTGTGAGATTCTGCTGAGTTTCTTATTTTTTTATACCTCCCTTCCCTTCTGATTATCTCAAGTTGTTGCTCTGGGGTAATTTAACCTCACAATATTTCAAATCCTCCTGTGTTTTGGCACAACAGATTTAGCTGAGCTCGCTGCTTTGGAGCTCCGGTCTGTAATTCCATTGTATACAGGAGGGAGGAGGAGGTTTTTTCTCTTCTGTTTGGGTTTGATACCAAGTTTCTTCACAAACCAGCCTGCAGTGGATGGCTAAAGGAATCGCTGCTGTTTGCTTTGAGTCACTGCTTCAGACAGATGACAGAGGCCCTGCATGCCTTATAGAGATTAGGGTAAAGAAAATAAAGTCATTAAAAGTGACATTTCCTTCATGACGACTTCGTTTTGGAAAGCTCCAGATTCCACTAATAAATGGGTTAGTTGCTACTTATCCTTGGATCTGAGTGGCTATAGGATGGACTTTATGGAAGCCAGATGTGCCTCTCTGAACATAACTTGCATATGTTTCACATGTAAACCAGACTCTGTAATGACTCTCTTGCTGCCTGCAGTAATTCCAAAATCAACTTATGGACATGGCATGGGGCACAGGACAGCCTGCTTATTAGATCTTCAAGTAGTACCTTTGTTTATCGCCAGGACCCATGTTTACTGCCTTTCTAACCTATAGCCCCAGTAAAACTGATGCATTTACTGGTGGCCTAAACGAAGACCTTTCTGCAGGCGGTGTGCCCATTTTCAACACTCACAGTATTGTGCCATGAGTCCCAGCCAGCTCTAATTGGCCAGCTAAATGGGGTTGCAGTGTAAATCTCCCTATGTATAGGAGATAATGACGCCTTTCCAATAGCACTTATATGGGCGCTAGGAGGGGTGTGCGTGGTGGACGAACGGCAGGAGCAGGGGCACTGAGGCTGGCATTGTGGCCAGGCTGAGAATGCTGAAAGAGCCCTTTGTCAACCGGGTTTCAAATTAGCCCAAATGCATCAGGGAGACAACAGAGGGAGGGGGGGCTGAGAGAGGATGGGAATAGTGTGAAAAGCGAACGAGGGAGAAAATCCGTTAGTAAAGCAAGTATGGCGTAAATACAGCCGATCAGAGTAAATACAGCCTCAACCGTTGCTTGCGTTGCTTTTCAGTCTAATCACACTGAGTCAGGAGGGTTTATTCTACAACAAATATTTCTCATCGAGGGTAACAAACAGTCATATTCTAACTGCAGCCTTTGTATTCAGCTTCATCTAAAGTTTGTTTGCCACCTGCATTTCTCCATAAAGGCTCTCTTTGGTTAGAGGGAAACTTTGCAGGTCGTGAACTTCCATGGTTTCAAGGTTTGTGCGGGTGTAACGATCGCTAGGCCTCTGGCTATAATCAATTTAGGAGCAATATTAGATTTAAGTGATTTAGAGCTATATATCTGTGCAGGGCAGGTTAGTTAAACTGATAAGATTTTCTTGGACAATGTCTCTTTGTTGACCATGGTGTAAACCATTGACCCCCCTCGAACCAAACATCATCAGTCACCAGGTAATGTAGTCCTTCTGCCAGTTCATAGAGCTGAGACCTCGCTCAGTGTACATTTCGCCTAGCAGATTCACAATCAATTGGTTATATTCAGCTTTAAAAGAAGAAGCAGTATTTACCATTTCTGATAATTATGTACATGCGTCACATTTTAATCTCCCATGGAGTCTCTCACGCCCCAGATTCACACAGTGTTTCAGCAGAATGTGAGCCCTGGGTGCAGATAAGCCTGGTTTGACTACCATGCAGTGCGGGCTACAGGATTAAAACCCACACAATGGGCCAGTAACATTGTAAGGAGGCGCACACTAATAGCCATGACTCCATTAAACTCAATCTCATGTCATGAGAGGAATCTGCCTCCAGTGAAGGCTGCCTACAATACATTGATATGAAGCAGCTATTCCCTTCACCAGCCTCTTAGGAATTTACCAAGAAAGACCAAAGATAAGAAAGAAAAAAATGTCATAATTGCATGCATTGCCTAATCTTGTATTCACTCGTTATTCACGCTTGTACAAAATTTGGTCCTCGTCTACATTTGGTATAACTATATGTAAATGCTCACCGAAATCTCTATGCATTGGTGTAACTGTAAGCGCTGTAGTAACATAGGACCTGTTGTCTGACCCGTTTTCACTTGCAGCTTGCAGCTTGTAATTACTCAGTTATTGGGACCATGTTTCCCTCACTGAAACATTACATTTGTACACTCTGCTTTTGCCAATCACTGTAACGAGGAAGTTGTTCAGCTGTTAAATGTGATTGGTTTTCCACATGATTTGCACAGTAGCCAGTGCTCTTTGCCATTAAACTGCCCCCTTTTAGCTCCTGACCTTGTTCATAACCCCATAGACTTGGCAGAAACATGGAAGACTGGGTATGGGATCAAGAATCAGGAACACTTCATTTGTCACGAACGAAATATCGTTTCCGTCAGCCCACAGCAGTGCAACACAAGGACAAAAACACATATCCAAAAACTACAAGAACACATGTATCCAAACTAACACATATATCCAAATTAAGAACACATATATCCAAACTAAGAACACACATATCCAAAGTAAGAACACATATATCTAAACTAAGAACACATATATCCAAACTAAGAACACATACAGTGGTGTGAAAAAGTGTTTGCCCCCGTCCTGATTTCTTATTTTTTTGCATGTTTGTCACACTTAAATGTTTCAGATCATCAAACAAATTTAAATATTAGACAAAGATAACACAAGTAAACACAAAATGCAGTTTTTAAATGAAGGTTTTTATTATTAAGGGAAAAAAAATCCAAAGCTACATGGCCCTGTGTGAAAAAGTGATTGCCCCCTAAACCTAATAACTGGTTGGGCCACCCTTAGCAGCAACAACTGCAGTCAAGCGTTTGCGATAACTGGCAATGAGTCTTTTACAGCACTGTGGAGGAATTTTGGCCCACTCATCTTTGCAGAATTGTTGTAATTCAGCCATATTGGAGTGTTTTCGAGCATGAACCGCCTTTTTAAGGTCATGCCACAGCATCTCAATTGGATTCAGGTCAGGACTTTGACTAGGCCACTCCAAAGTCTTCATTTTGTTTTTCTTAAGCCATTCAGAGGTGGACTTGCTGGTGTGTTTTGGATCATTGTCCTGCTGCAGAACCCAAGTGCGCTTCAGCTTGAGGTCACGAACAGATGGCCGGACATTCTCCTTCAGCATTTTTTGGTAGACAGCAGAATTCATGGTTCCATTTACCAAAGCTAGTCTTCCAGGTCCAGAAGCAGCAAAACAGCCCCAGACCATCACACTACCACCACCATATTTTACTGTTGGTTTGATGTTCCTTTTCTGAAATGTTGTGTTACTTTTACGCCAGATGTAATGGGACACACACCTTCCAAAAAGTTCAACTTTTGTCTCGTCAGTCCACAGAGTATTTTCCCAAAAGTCTTGGGGATCATCAAGATGCTTTCTGGCAAAACTGAGATGAGCCTTTATGTTCTTTTTGCTCAGCAGTGGTTTTTGTCTTGGAACTCTGCCATGCAGGCCATTTTTGCCCAGTCTCTTTCTTATGGTGGAGTCATGAACACTAACCTTAACTAAGACAAGTGAGGCCTGCAGTTCTTTGGATGTTGTTGTGGGGTCTTTTGTGACCTCTTGGATGAGATGTCGCTGCGCTCTTGGGGTGATTTTGGTCGGCCGGCCACTCCTGGGAAGGTTCAGCACTGTTCCATGTTTTCGCCATTTGTGGATAATGGCTCTCACTGTGGTTCGCTGGAGTCCCAAAACTTTAGAAATGGCTTTATAACCTTTTCCAGACTGATAGATTTCAATTACTTTGTTTCTCATTTGTTCCTGAATTTCTTTGGATCGCAGCATGATATCTAGCTTTTGAGGATCTTTTGGTCTACTTCACTTTGTCAGGCAGGTCCTATTTAAGTGATTTCTTGATTGAGAAGAGGTGTGGCAGTAATCAGGCCTGGGTATGGCTAGAGAAATTGAACTCAGCTTTCCAAAGATGTGATAAACCACACTTAATTTATGTTTTAACAGGGGGGGGGGGGGGGGCAATCACTTTTTCACACAGGGCCATGTAGGTTTGGATTTTTCTTTTCCCTTAATAATAAAAACCTTCATTAAAAAACTGCATTTTGTGTTTACTTGCGTTATCTTTGTCTAATATTTAAATTTGTTTGATGATCTGAAACATTTAAGTGTGACAAACATGCAAAAAAATAAGAAATCAGGAAGGGGGCAAACACTTTTTCACACCACTGTATATCCAAACTAAGAACACATATATCCAAACTAAGAACAGATATTTCCAAACTAAGAACACATATATCCAAACTAAGAACACATATATCCAAACTAAGAAAACATACGTATATTTAAACTAAGAACACATATATCCAAACTAAGAACAGATATTTCCAAACTAAGAACACATATATCCAAACTAAGAACACATATATCTAAACTAAGAAAACATACGTATATCTAAACTAAGAACACATATATCCAAACTACAAGAACACATATATCCAAACTAACACATATATCCAAACTAAGAACACATATATCCAAACTAAGAACACATATATCCAAACTAAGAACACATATATCCAAACTAAGAACACATATATCCAAACTAAGAACGCATATATCCAAACTAGAACACGTATATCCAAACTAAGAACACATATCCAATCTAGAACATGTATCCAAACTAAGCAACAAAAAAATCACTGTCCAAGAGAGCGAACGCTAGCCAGGATGGCTGTCGGAGCTGCTGGTCTGCATGGGCTAGCAGTTAGCTTAGCCTGCCCCACTTCCGCATCCTGTCTGACTGCCCTCGGTGTTTCTTCTTCGGGTGCACCTCCGGGCAGGGCCATCGTCCTTGAGCCCACCAGACGCAGCAGACCAAGCTCCCCCAGCCGATCCAATGCCAGCTCTCCCAGCCGGACACCCTCGACACACCTCCCCACACTCCACACAACAACATCAAAAACACAGTCAACTCTAGGCAAGGCCGCCGCCAGACCGCCCTCGGTGTTATCGGAACTGCCAGTCTGCATGGGCTAGCAGTTAGTGTAGCCTGCCCCGCTTCCGCATCCTGTCAGACCTCCCGATCATGGCTTCATTATGAGGATGAATGTGAAATAGAAGGAGACCAGCGAGGTTTAAGCCCATCTTGAGGATGACTATTGTTTTTATTTCAATCAAGGTAGCTGAGGCAAGTGTAGGCTTATTACAGGCTATAGGTTTTTCAATGCTGAAAACAGTATGACATTGTTGAATTGTAGATTGCAGTAAAGAAATCTGAGTGGCCGATCAGTCTTTATGGCGGTGTTCATGCTTCCTACCTGGATCTTTATGTTTAGAAGGTCAAGGTGACTGGCTGGGGGAACCAGCGGTGCGTGGTCTTTGTTCATCCTAAATATCATCTTACATGAGCTTCACGTTGTAAAATTCCCCAAGGGTCCGGGATGGGGGCGCCTGTCAATTACCTTATTATTTCCTTTGAAAGTAATGCCAAGACTGATTGCTTCCTGCCCTGTGACAGTAGGGAGGGAGGAGAGAGGGAAGAATAGGATGGCAGACAAGGAAAAGGTTCAACAGTCAGATCAGAGAGGGATGAGTAAGGGTAATGAGTAAGGCAGCAGAGGAAGGAAGAGTTGTTGAGTTTAGATGGAGTTGGGTGCAGTAAAACACACAGCAGGGAAAATATGCTGATTCTCCCTAGAAAAGTGCTATTTCAGTCTCGTCTGGCCTCCCACTCCTAAATATGTTTGCAGCAGCCATTGCTCCCAGCCCCGATATGGGTGCGAAAAACACTACAGATGTTCTGTGGGTAATCTGGCCACCCCGCATGAGCTTACCTAAATCCCGGCCCCCATTACCAGTTACGGCCAACCAGCTGCTTAATGACCGGATAGATTGCAAGCTATTTTTAGGCTGTAAAGTGGCGCGTCTCTTAAATACATTTAGGAGATTTGCCGTTGATCGCTAATGATGTTTGTCTTTTGGTTACAGCTTTAAGGAAGCACTGGATCTGTGTTATATTTGATTAAAGCAAAGGTCCAGCACCACCAAAGTGTTTTTTTTTTTTGTGGCAGATCGATAGGTGACTAGTAAGTCAACAGTAGCTGTCAGGCATTCATCCATGCTCTCTCTCTCTTGTACACACTCATAGAAACACACACACTGACATATTCACTTAAACTAATGTGTGCAAACATGGTCACGTGCACATTTCTCCACTCTCTCTCTGATCCAAATGACTTCCGGACATGCACAGAATCACTAATTCATAGATTCATGCATGGGTTTGCAAAATCCCCCCCGTGGGCTTCTGCAGAAACACGCATGGTATGCAAAGTAATGTACTCCCTCACACGCACTTGTAAGAAAAGCTTTCTCACTTTCTAATTTTCTCTGAAAACCCCCAAGTGTGACCTTGACTCCCCCCCCCAATGCCGTCTTGGCCAGTTCTATAGAATGACAATCGCCTGAAGCAAAGAGACAGATAAAAGAGGGTCTATTTTTCACATTCTCAACTCTGACAGTAGTAAGGGGCCCCAAGAGCTTCAGTATCCTTTCGCTGCTTGGTCTTAGATGACAGTGGTGGGGGTTGTGCCGCATTGAATCTGTGATTCTCTCCTCACTCCTGCAGCTAAGCCTGATTTGGGCCCGTCTCCCCGGCATCAGATTTAACATGGGCTGACATGAACTCAGAGCTACAAAGCTACCCTTTCCACGGGGTATTTCCCCCCTCTTCTCCTCATCTGCTCATAGAGTTGCATTGAAATTAAAACGGCGCTCTCTGCAATATCGTCAATAGAGGCGTATGTGCAGGATGTAGCGGCGCTGCCCCGTGTCCCCTTCCCGTCTATCTGTAAAGTGCCTTGACCCGAGCAGTGGATTCAACCATGACTGATGCAGAGTTGGCTAAAAGCAGCGGGACACACTAAAAGCGAGACAGGAGAATGACGAGATGGAGGTGGCTTAAGAGACGGTGGTAGTTAAAAGCAAAACGGGAGTGCAAAATGGAGGTCAGCGATGAGAGAAAAAAAGATGTCTGGCGGAAAAGGGAGACATTCAGACTGTCTGCGCTGACATATCATACAGCCTCGTGCCATCTGGGACTCTATGCCCTGCTTTCAAGGGAGCGAGAAAAAGGTGGCAAACGTGGCCTTTATGGGAACGTTAAAACCAGAAAGTATTAGAACGTACCTAATCTGGAGTTGTGCTAAGCCTTAACCTCTGTCACCTTCTAAGTGATATAGCTGCTTTCTGTGAGAGAAATAGTAAAAAGGGCTCAAACAAATTGAGAAATAAGTCTTTGCTCAGATTTAAGCTGGCTAAGCTCCAGTGTGCTGTCTGGGCAGTTTTACCAGTGGAAAAGAAGGCTTTAAAGTTGAAAGCGAAAGTTGGTATAGTGAAGTAAGCTATTCTACTGTGTTATATGAGGGAGGTGCGACTCCTCTGTCAACCATCTTGTGTGTGTGTGTGTGTGTGTGTGTGTGTGTGTGTGTGTGTGTGTGTGTGTAGCTGTTGGGCTAGACCTGTGGTGTTGGCGTGCCCGGTGTGGGGGGGGGGGGTCATCGCCACCAACCACACAAAGCTCTGTGCTAATGAAAGACTTCCCATTGACCAGGTCTCTTATGGTGGTACTTCACAAGTCATTTAATTCTCCACCCCCAGCACCTATCAAGCCTTCCACCACCTCCGTCTCACACACTGACACACACACACGCATACACACGTGCACACACACACTCACAAACATTCCCCAGGGGAGGCCGTGTCCCTCGCCTGAGCAAACGTTACTCATACTTTACAGCAGACGTGCACACTTCTACCATTGCCCCTGGTGCGTTTACTTGGATCAGCTTCTGTCAGGCGGTGAAGTAGTATCCCCTCCCCCACCCTCTGTGGGCTTCGGCGAATCAGGGGATGGCGGATGAGATAGGGGCAGCTCTTCATGAAAGCAAGGTGAAAGGTCAAGGCCCTGGAAAGCATATTAATCTATGTGGAGGAGGTTCCTAATCACGTTCAGCGGTGTCCCGTATTCATCAGCACCAAATAGCACTGACCCTCCAGCTGAGACACCTAACCCCGAGCAGGAAGAGACCTATCCCACCAGCTGGCGCGCCACCGTTAGGATTAAACACAACCGTTTCCCCTTCTTTTATTGTGATGGTTTGCTGAAGAGTTATTCAGCATTCAGTGACGGGCAGACGGCTGTCCGATTCAAGTTCTTGTCCCCCTCTTGGCTTAATTCAGCAGTGTCTGCTGAATGGGGTAATGTTTGATGTAGGCCTGCCATATAAGGCTTAGTGGCCGGCCCAGTCTGGATGCTGAGCACATGCATTATTCAGTAATTCACTAGCGTTAAGGCTTTGGCGCTAGCAGCAAACACCCACGCTCATTAATCATGCAGAAATCCCAATATGAATGCAGCTTCAAACGTCACAATCAGCCCAGTTTTACACATAGTGGTTAAATATTACACAGCCAACAAGCAGTGTGTGTTGCTTACCGGCGGGTGTTTTTTAATCCTTAAAAACACACTTTTTGCACGTGTTTCCCTCAATGCAGTCGCCAAATGAGCTGATAAAGTCAAATTACAGATAAATCAGCAAAATCAATAGTTTTGTTTTTGACAGGCACATCTCTTGAGGGACATGAGAGAGATATTATAGAGGACCCATCTTTTTTTGGGGGGGGGGGTTTCCCCCGTTTTTCTCCCCAATTGTATCTGGCCAATTACCCCATTCTTCTGAGCCGTCCCAGTCACTGCTCCGCCCCCTCTGCCGAACCGGGGAGGGCTGCAGACTACCACATGGCTCCTCCGATACATGTGGAGTTGCCAGCCGCTTCTTTTCACCTGACAGTGAGCAGTTTCACCAGGGGGCGTAGTGTGTGGGAGGATCACGCTATCCCCCCCCCAGGTGGCGCTAGTGCAGCGACCAGGACACACACCCACATCCAACTCCCCGCGTGCAGACATGGCCAATTGTGTCTGCAGGGACGCCGACCAAGCCGGAGGTAACACGGGGATTTGAACCGGAGATCCCAGTGTTGGTAGGCAACGGAATAGACTGCTACACTACCCGGACACCCATAGAGGACTCATCTTAGTATTCTAAACATTAGCCTCTGTTGATCCAGTTATGTAGTTTAGACTACCTTGGTCAGCATATTACATAGTCTAATACTGTTTGTAGTTATGTCTTTATTTGCACATACTATAATAGCCTGAGGATGGACAGCGTGTGGTTCAGGATGTGACGTGAGAGTGGGGGCTGAGTCATGAGAGCGACAGGAGGGGGCCACTTGGCATGTGATTGGGATGCAAATTAACCAACTCTATGTTATTTGATTTGTTCTGGCAATCACGAGAGAGACGGATATGCATCACACACAGACACACACACACACAGACACACACACACACACACACACACACACATTCTGTGCCTGTTAAGAGAGATAATTACAGTGGGACTAATGTTGATAGTAGCTCTTTTGTCACCTTTTTCTGCCACCAAAAAAATGTAGACCAGGTAACACACATGGAAGTACACACACACACACTCACACACATGCTCAAACACACACACTAAAACCTACGCGCCTTCATGTAAATAGGAAGGTGTACAGTGTATGCTTGAGCACAAGCAACTTAATCCCCACGTAAATTGAGAGTCAACTTCAAATCCATTTCACCCGCATGCCCACTTCTCTCTCAAATTACTCTCATACAACCCCCCACCCCCACCCCCAACACACACACACACATGAATTCATCTAGATCAAAAGGGGTGAGGGGCATCTTCTCTCAGCGAGTAACGCTTTAGTTCAGAGCTTTCATCTGGTGCTGTTCTCTGAGCCGCCATCTTAAGATGTCCCCCACCCAGTTCTGAGGGACTGTAAGTTTGGGGATAAGAGCTGAAAGGCTGGCCTTTTTGAAGGGTGGGGGTGGACGGTGATAGAAGGCAATAGACGGAGGGAGTAAGGACGCAAGCTGGTGTCTCAGCAGGGCCTATGGATTTCTTCGGCTGTCAGTTTGTGTCTCCCTGCCAGAAGAGGAGGGATTTATCTTTCTCCCCTCTTTCTCCTTATACATTATTAATGGGTTCTTCCTTGTGCAGGCACGTGATGCATCCAAATGCACTTATATTTCCAGCATTTGCACTTCTCTCCAATAACTATTAGGCCAACAAGATGTTCACCCAGTGCCTACTTGGATGATGTGTAGCTGCACTCTGTTGGCATATTATTTCATTGACCTGCCGTATTTAAAGTATTGCTATGAGCAAACCCTCCAAAGTAAGGACTTAAGGAAGACTGATTTGTGGTTGCAACTAAAACCCACTACAGACATCCAATCATAAAATGTGTGAAAGTCTGTTATTTCCTCTCTTGTTTTGATGAGTCCCTGTAATTACATTTTGACAGATAAGGCGAATGTAGCTCCCTGGGGCCCATTAGACTATTACAGAGCCTCCTTGTCTCTGTATGTCTCACAGTATGTGAGGGCTAAATGTGCTTTATCCTCTTCGGTGTCATCAGAGCTGACAGGCGAGCACACTTGTGGCCTCTTGCCCAAAGAGACACCTGGCACCTAAAAACACACACACACACACACACCACATGCAAAGAGCATGGCCAGATGGGTGCACATCCTTATCCAGGAAGATTTACAGTGTCAAAGATCAACACTGACACAATCACTTACACTAAAGCAAACACGTTGAGTCAACAACCATCTCTCTTATCCACATTCATTCATGTGAGATCTAAATACTGATCACTGACAGCTCACCTCTCCCTCCCTCCTCATCTCCTTTTCCTCTCCTTGCCCCTGCAGAATAGCCAGATGGTGGAGCTCCAGAGGAGTCGGCTGCACGATGACATCAAGGAGTATAAGTTCAGGGAGGCCCGTCTGCTCCAGGACTACACCGAGCTGGAAGAGGAGAACATCTCGCTGCAGAAGCAGGTCTCCATGCTCAAACAGAGCCAGGTGAGGGATTTACAAGCCACACGTACCTGTGGTCACGCTCTCATCCAAACAGGTAGGAGGTAGGAAAGAGAACGAGAGCAGAACATGCACTCTTGTAAACTCTTTCTGCCCTCCATCATTATGGCCCCTATAGCAAATCGGGCCACTGGTCGTGAGGCTCAATCTTCTGGTTACAGCAGATTCATCCAGTAGCTGCTGGTCTCTCATTTAAGATCGTTAATTGACAGACACATGTGCACCATAACATAATTTCTGACTCAAGCCCTCTAGGTTCCCTACCTCTCACATATCAGATTTTAATTTGTCTCCCATTGTCCTGTTTAGACTGCCCAAAGGAGCTCAAGCAGTGGAATATTGAGATTTTAATCCCGATTTAAAAAAACAAAACAGAATAGCACCAGTCATTGTTTCTTTTTTCCAGTGCCTGGAAAGAGACTCACTGCATGATTAGAAACTAGTTTAACTAAGAATTTCGGGATAATCCTAGCTATCATTCATCCAATTAGAGATTGTCTGTTTTACTGTTTAAAGTGCATGGCCCGGATTTATTCAAATTGCCGGCCAGAATTAAATAATTAACCCCCCTCCCAGCTCAGTTTGATGTTTCCACATTTATCTGGGAGCTGTTAGTGCCCTCTGTATTGCCCCTTTCTCTGAGGACTAGGTTTTCTGTATTTCAGATAAAAGACTTTTAAACAAACAAGTACCTTTTTCGCTGGCCAGCAATGACGGATTCCCAAATCTAATCAAATCAAATGCGAATTAGAAAGGGAAGTCAAAAAGGTAAACTGTTGATTAGACTGACGGGGAATAATTCTCTGCTGTCCAATGTAACTACGCCTCCTTTCTTTTTTAGCACATGTGAGCTATCGTTCTGCCTCAACTTTTATATTAAGTTTACTTACATTTTTGTGTCCCTGTACCACGCCCAGGTGGAGTTTGAGGGCCTGAAGCACGAGATCCGTCGTTTGGAGGAGGACACCCAGTTCCTTAACAGCCAGCTGGAGGATGCCATCCGTCTGAAGGAGATATCTGAGCGTCAGCTAGGAGAGGCCCTGGAGACCATCAAGACCGAGCGTGAGCTGAAAGCTTCCCTGAGGAAGGAACTGTCCCATTACATGGGCATAGGAGACTCTTTGTACCACAGGTAAAGAGTGCATTCATTGGGTGTCGGTATCAACACACCAGCCACCACATGCCGAGGAACACCACATAACGCCTTTGTTTCTTTTTCTCCATTCCCCCACCCCTGTTTTCCCTCAGCGCACTTAACATCTCTCTGGACTATCTCAAGTTTTGTGATGACGCCACCACTGAACCCAACAACGACGAAGCTCTTCACGGATACGAGAATGGCTTCAGCAAGCTGGCCAGCACCATCACCGAAGACAACCGCGACTCCTCGCCCAAGAAGAATGAGCTGTTCCGTCCCGCCCCAAGCCTGGTGGATGACCTGCTAAGCGAACTGAACATCTCTGAGATCCAGAAGCTCAAACAGCAACTGGTGCAGGTTGGTGTTTAACCACCATGACTAAATGACACAGTATCTGTATCTGAGGTGGACCAGACAGTTCCTCAAAATTGGAGCTGTTTAAAAGGCCTGAATCCATCTCATTATGATGCATAATGTGTCACTGGCCCTGACAAGAGAGAATCAATAGCTAGCCAGTAGAGCAAGGGGCAAATAAAATACCATGAAAATGCCTTTAAACTTCCTCTTGGGTTTTCCTTTTGGGCATACTGTATTGAGTATGAGTTATCTTTCTTCATCTTTTATTCTAATTTCCTAGGATATGTTATCGTAATTGTGTTCATTTAAACATTTGTTGTTAGCACACCATTGCACAAATCTCATGCCAAGCTAGATTTAGTTGATGTCAAGTAAATCTCCTAACAAGGCGTTGGAATCATGTCCTTGACTTGGTTTAAAAGTATATTGGAGGGAGGGAATCACTGGAATGTGTCCTGGCTAGATCTTGGGTCAGGCTGTTGCCTGCTGGAATGTAAATCCCGTTAGAGCAAAGTTAATCCAGGGGGAGACACCCCAGCCCCTGCTTCTCCTTAGGACTGAGAGGCAACGGGTGGCGGCACCGGTGGACCTGCCATCTGCCAACACATCACACCATGAGGCCAAGGCCACGCCTGATCGGTGGCTATGGTTACTATTTTATGTACCGGGTACCTGTGGATGGTGATTGTTTTGTGGACTCGGGGATTAAATGTTCCATGAAATGGCATTTAGAGCACTGCAAATTTCCGCGATTTGACATATAACCAAATGAAATGGAATGGTTGTGGACATCGATATGCTATTGGCTAGTTTAAGTTTGGCGGAGAAGATTCTCTTCAGTCTTCTCTCAATCTCACTCCCATATTCACTGGACATTTTCCTTAGTGTCAGGAAGAAAAAGTCAGTATTCCTATAAACACCATAAAACAAGATCTTTTTTTCATTAATTTCTAGAACAGAGATGCAAATTAAGTGTAGCTAGAAGAGGTAGCAAGGATGAAACTACATATTTTATTTCATGAAAACTTTAAGTATTATTTTCCCTTTAGCATACTTAAACATTTATGTCAGATTCCTGTGTGAACTTGTGGTTACCTGTTGCCTTTGTATGAACTCTCCTCTGATACTCCATATACCCTAGTGAGTCTGTGAATCTGGCTGTGACAAGGAGTGATGTTTGCCTTAAATCAGTAGTATGTCAAGCAGCCAGCCCTCTGAGTCACTTCCAGGTCACTTCCCAGATTACAAATAGGAATCAGGACAGGGGTAAAAAAAAAAGAAAAAAGGCTGCCATCCTCTGTTGCCCTTCTACCTCACCTCAATCTATTGATTAGGAGCTAACTGATCAATGCTGCACATCCACTGCTAGTGTGTCACCCCACACCGCAGTCATAGACAACATTTCTTTTCTTTTTTTTTTTACACTTTTTATTTTTAACAGCATTTAAAATACAAACAAAGTACAGAACAAGAGGTCTCGCTTGTTATCGTCCCAACTCCAAAAACAGGTATACAGGTACAGGTCATCACACAGGGATTTCAGCAATGTTGCCTAATGAGAAAGAAGAGAGAGAGAAAAAAACCTAATCAACAACAGTTTCCTTTAAGTAGCAATCCCATTTTTTTCCAGTATTTTCCCCCTTTGTCTTTCTGTAGATGAAGGGTGAAAGTCATCTTTTCCATGGAGCATATATAATTGACAATTCCAGTAAAAAGGTCCATATTTGGAGGATTTCTCTGCAGCCAACATTTGGTGACAGCTTTTTTAGATGCTACTAGGACATTTTTCAGGAGATAGGCATCACCTTTCCATAAGTTTTTAGGGGGAACTCCCAAGATACAGAGAGGAAAAAGACACATCGATATTAAAGCCCAGGATCCTTGATATCAAACGTCCTACTTTCCCCCAAAAAGGTTGAATACGTGGACATGTCCAAAATATGTGGGCATGGTCCACTTGCATTGATCCACACTCTCTCCAGCAAGGGTGAGTCACAGACAACCTCGAACAGCAAGCTACAGTCAGATCCAAAATGGCTGCTAAGGGAATAGGATGAATAATGGTGCGTGCTGGTTGCCTTCGAGCACTGGTACTGTAGTGGCCTACAGGCCCTCTTACACATTTAGCTCATGTCACCCCACATTAGAGAATGACAGATGAGTGCCAGTGGTAAATGTGTGAAGGTGTCAAGACTTTGAATTTAATTACTTGAAAAGCAAACACAGCTTGAGTCTGACATGTTAGTGAGAATTTCGTGGTAGGCGATGGGAAATCCCTCACAGCATCATGCGGTTTTGTCCTTTATTATTCCCTTTATTTCATCGGTTTACACGTTTATTTCATCAGTTTGCATGTGGCTTTGTCAAATGTTGACATTTATGATTGTCAAGCTCTTGAACAAGTCAACACACATCTTAATTAGAACTAGGGGTGGGACGATATGAACATGTCATGTCGGCCAAAATAATTGCGATTCACGATATTAACCCGATAATCATCAAAATATGCTTAAAACTCCAAAAATGGCACTAAAACATACTGGAATCACTTGAAATAAATATTTTTATTGCATGACAGATAGGACACATCTTTTTTTAGTGAAAAACAAACAAGGACAGATTCAGGCCTTGATCACACGTATATGGATATTTTTCTAAACGGATATTTTCCCCCTCTGTTTTAAAAAAAAAATCCCCGTTTTAGTGACCTAAAATGCTGTTTGCATGTGGATGAGAGGCCAGAATGTACAGGGAAATGTTCGTTTTGAAAAATATCCATATTAATATGGACAAGGCATGAGACTCTCACCAACACCCAGCAGGCAATCACAATGGAAACTTGCTCTCCTACGGCCAACAAAACCTCCACTGTCATACTGGTCACACTGGGCACCAGCGGGACTATCCGGATCCCATGACGGATGGACAGAGGTGGTGTCTCTAAGGACACCATTCCTTTTGCGAAACAACCAACAAAAAACAGCAGGACAGTCACCAGTCAGCCAACAAACAGAAGAAATACATACCTGATCATGCTAAAAAGACAGTTGGAAAAAAATGAGGAAAAAAATGTCTGAAGTTAGAAACAGCGTACAGTCCAAACTCTGTGCCAAACAGTCACCACCACCGCCTCCACTCACACTCATGGAACTCCCAGCACACAGTGCAGAGAGAGAGAGCTAGACAGCTTTTTCAAGTCACTAATGTGAGATATTCTTGATTATCCCCATTTTCGATTATCCCGATAATGGAAATTCACCACGGTCAACTTTTCTTGAGTGTCTTTTTATCGTGATCCGTGATAAAATCCTATATCATCTCATCCCTAATTTGAATCTCCTCTTCAAGATATGTACTGCCATAATCGATCATTTATGGAAACCATCCCAACCATTTCACTCTTATATTATTCACACACCCCAGTCCTTGAAATAGCTCAGTGCTAAGGCTGGCACAACTGCGTTTATGTGAGTGAAAGGGGACCCAGCCTGGTGTTTGCCAGCTCTGAGCTGAACCTCGTCCAACCGTCTTTCAAGGTCATCCTGACTCTGATGCTGGGCTCTCTGGTACTTGGGTTCGCATACTTCGGCTAGGATTACCACATGACAACTAATCCATTGATCTGATAACATCTGTTTGGGTAAAAAGAAGGAGTCATTCACATTAGCAAGTTACTTGAATCCCCTGTCTAGAAAGGCATATGTAATAATTACATGCATGCATCCAACAAGCCAATTATTAACTATTTATACCAGCAACACTTGTAATAGCTTTCTCTGCATTCACATCATCAGGTTACTGGAGTTGTCCTACTGGAAATGCATATGTAAAATTATCTGCATCCAATAAGCCAATTATCAGCTATTTACATCTGTGATACCATCGCATCTTCCTCTTGTCACATCTTGCTTTCTCACTTCCTCAAATTTCAGATGGAGCGTGAGAAGGTCAACCTACTGTCCAACCTGCAGGACTCTCAGAAGCAGCTTGAGCAAGCCAACGGGGCTCTGTCAGAGCACCAGGAGAAGGTCAACCGCCTCACAGAGAACCTTAACGCCATCCGTAAGCTCCAGGCCAGCAAGGAGCGCCAGTCAGCCCTAGACAATGAGAAAGAACGCGACAGCCACGAAGATGGAGACTACTACGAGGTGGACATCAATGGCCCTGAGATCCTGGAATGCAAGTACAAGGTGAGATAGGAGAATTTCTTCTCACTGTGAAAGGACAGTTGCAGATAGTCAGGACAGGGCATTAAAGGGAAATAGTCACGAGTTTCAACATTATCTCTATATATATATGTTGTAGGGATAACACTCCATTTCCAGCCATGATACTGAACAGTTTTTTGTGTGTCTCAGAGACAACGCTGAAATTGTGTCCGCCAGTGATGTCACTGGCGTACAATCCACATATGTGAATCCTTTGGCCGCTACCTTCAGTGGGCTCCATTGAAATAGTCTAAAATTGTATAAGAAGACTGTTCAGTGTTATGGCTGCTAATGGAGTGTTTTCCCTACAATATAGAGTATATGTGTTGAGATAATGTTAAAAAACGAAGTTGTCAGGGGTGTCCAGGTGGCATGGCGGTCTATTCCGTTGCCTACCAACACGGATTGCCGGTTCGAATCCCCGTGTTACTTCCAGATTGGTCGGGCGTCCCAACAGACACAATCAGCTGTGTCTGCGGGTGGGAAGCCGGATGTGGATGCGTTCTGGTTGCTGCACTAGTGCCTCCTCTGGTCGGTCAGGGCGCCTGTTTGGGGGGGAGGGGGAACCAGTGGGAATAGCATGATCCTCTCACGTGTTACATCCCCCTGGCGAAACTCCTCACTGTCAGGTGAAAAGAAGCGGCTTGTGGTAGTCTGCAGCCCTCCCCGGATCGGCAGAGGGGGTGGAGCAGTGACCGGGATGGCTCGGATGAGTGGGGTAATTGGACGGGTACAATTGGGAAGAAAAGGGGTAAACCAAAACCTTATTTGCCTTCAAGTTAAGTCTAAAAGTAGGGGTCAAGCTCAGTGTTTGGATGTCCAATAAAAATGATCATTGTCTCTTTCAGTCTTGGTACATTTTGAATAAACATTGTTGTCAACTTGCTTCTCTAGGTTGCCGTGTCTGAGGCAGGTGAGCTGAAGGAAGAGCTGAAGACTCTTAAGGCGGAGTACCAGGCCTGTAAGTCACGTTATGAGGAGGAGCGCACGCATCTGGAGAATGATGTCACAACCTTGGGGGAGAAGTTGGGTGTCCTGGAGTCAACCTTTCGTACAGAGAAAGAAGAGAAATCTCGGTTGGAGAAGGAGCTGCGCAAGGTGAGGACTTGCTCTTAATTATAGAGCATTCTGTTAAACTGTGCACTCTGTCTTAAATGTGAAATATAGTTTGTATTTGACACCAGGTGTGTCAATTCAACGGATTGTCTCCAGACAAAGGAAAACAGTCATGGTTTCCATTATTATCTCTATATATACTGTTGTAGGGATGACATTATTAGCTGCCATAATACTGAGCGGTCTTCTGTGTTTCTCTGAGACACAGTTAAAAATGGGACATTTTTGCATTCACTGATTGTCCGCCAATGACATCATCAGTGGACACAATTGCGGTGCCATTTCAGAGACACACAGAAGGCTACTCAGTGTTGTGGCTGCTTATGCGTGTTATCCATACAACAAATAGATAAGAGATAATGTTGAATATCGTGAATTTTTCCCTTTAAAGCAAGACATAGTGGTTAATTGAGGTATTTCATTCTGTGTGTGTGTGTGTGTGTGTGTGTGTGTGTGTGTGTGTGTGTGTGTGTGTGTATTCAGGTGAGTGATGTGGCAGGTGAATCCCAGGGCAGTCTCAGTGTGGCCCAGGATGAGCTGGTCACCTTCAGTGAAGAGCTGGCTACCCTGTACAACCACGTCTGCATGTGCAACAACGAAACACCCAACCGCGTCATGCTTGACTTCTACAAGGAGGGCAAAGGGGGTCGTAGCAGTCCAGAGGGCCGTGGCCGCCGATCTCCCATCCTGCTCACCAAGGGCCTGTTCCCAGAGCCTGGCAAGGGCGACTTAAGTGACGGAGCCCCATCCCCCATCTCCTCCCTGCCTTCTCCTGTGTCTGACTCCCGCCGTGAGCCAATGAATATCTACAACCTTGTGGCCATTATCAGAGACCAGATCAAGCACCTCCAGCTGGCGGTGGACCGCACCACGGAGCTGTCACGCCAGAGGGTGGCTTCCCTCGAGCTTGGCACCGTGGCTGACAAGGACAAGGAGGCCTGCATGGAGGAGATCCTCAAATTGAAATCCCTGCTCAGCACCAAGAGAGAACAAATCGCTACTCTGAGGACCGTACTCAAGGCCAACAAGCAGGTCTGTCAGTCTGACCGTCCATCTGCCACATGCTCAGAATATCTGGTTGACTCATTCAATGTCAGCCGCAAACATTTGTCTCTTAACACTGAAAAATAGCAACAGAAGACGAGGGGGGCTAAGGATTTTATGCCTGTTCAGCTGTTGTAGCACAAGTACTGTAGACAAGATTCGCAACAGTCTCGTTGGCGGAGACGGCAGCATTGTAGCATCAGCTGCCCCGTGTTTGAGGGTAGCCAGGGTGGAAGGAAAGCCCTCCCAGACAAACCACTATAACCCAGGGGCAGAGTGTATTTCCAGTTGCTGCCGGTAGCTCTTTGAAGGTTGTGTGTGGGGACTAAGAACCTGACCATTTAAAACACAATCTGGAGACTCACACATAAAAGCCTCTCATTAGGCAGGGACACCTGTGTTTTGTTTTTTAAATAGCAAGTAACAAGTAACAAAGCCAGCCAAAAGGTTCAGAAAGCTTTAGTACAGGTCACGGCACAACTTTAATGATATATACGTAGCATAGAAAACAAAGCTCACATGGTCCATATTAGGAGACTATTTGAGTCTAGCGACAGGAAAGATCCCCCCCCCCACCCACCCACCTTCCTACTGTAGTCTGACCAGTTGTTCTTGTTGCCCACCCACAGACTGCTGAAGTGGCACTGGCCAACCTAAAGAGTAAGTATGAGAACGAAAAGGCCATGGTGACAGAGACCATGATGAAGCTGAGGAACGAGCTCAAAGCCCTCAAGGAAGACGCTGCCACCTTCTCCTCTCTCCGGGCCATGTTCGCCACACGGTAAGAACATGCAGCTGACTACACAGTGGACATGATAGGTGGTTCTCTCTCTCTCTCTCTCTCTCTCTCTCTCTCTCTCTCTCTCTCTCTCTCTCTCTCTCTCTCTCTCTCTCTCTCTCTCTCTCTCTTTTCTCCCCAATTGTATCCGGCCCATTACCCCACTCTACCGAGCCTTCCTGGTCACTGCTCCACCCTCTCTGCCAACCCGAGGAGGGCTGCAGACTACCACATGCCTCCTCTGATACATGTGGCATCACCAGCCGCTTCTTTTCACCTGACAGTGAGGAGTTTTGCCAGGGGGGTGTAGCACGTGGGAGGATCACACTATTCCCTCCAGTTCCCCCTCTCCCCCGAACAAGCGCCCCGCCCAATCAGAGGAGGTGCTAGTGCAGCGACCAGGACACATACCCACATCCGGTTTCCCACCTGCAGACACGGCCAATTGTGTCTGTAGGGACGCCCAACCGAGCCAGAGGCAACACAGGGATTCGAACCAGGATCCCCGTGTTCATAGGCAACGGAATAGGCTGCTATGCTACCTTGACACTCCTCTTTCTGATTTCTATCTCCTCTAAGGCTTGCAGCCTGGCAAATAGTGCCTTATCACTTTAGTGCCACAGACATACCTTCCAAACGTCACAAAAATTTGGCTTCTTAAATTCATTCGGGTGGAGCTGCTGCAGCACATAAGCGGTCTTTACCGTTTACCCACATGGCCCAGCCATGTTGTGTTACTGCACATGAGCTCGAAGTGACAACAGTAACCCTATAGACCTGGTGTCATGAGGCCATCTGGCTATTTTTGTGACATTAAAACACTGTTAGCACTACCTATAGCATACCAGGACCATCTACAAAAACATCTCTGTAAGCTAAAGCTGTGTTTATCACAATGTAATCCATAGTTACCATATGGTAGTTTTGTGTAGAAGGCATTATTTTGATATGACAGGTTTAGGGAGGGTATTGTTTTTTTCTAATTGTGGATCTGGGGCAGGAAGGGATAACTTCCTCATGTTGGCCCTGACTGGGGATCCGAGGAGGTTTATAATCTCTGTATCATGTAAATGTGTCACTTAAGCAATGTTTTTGACCAGTGACTCGGATGGGGGGGGGGGGCTGCGCACTAACCCCTTACACGCCTGCTAAGCTTCCTGATTCCTGTAAGAAGCAGGGCAAAGGTTCTGTGTGTGTAATCCCCACCTCAGCCTGGTCTGGATTATTCACTCACCCCTCAGCAATAAGTAACCTTAGTGTCTACACATTGCTTATGTATGTGTGTGTATTGTGCAGGCATGTGTGAAAACGTCTGTATGTGTGTGCGTGTGTGTGTGAGAAACAGAGGGATGCGAAAAGTGAGAGAAAGTATGTGTTCATGCCCCCGTGTGGGATTTTAAAGATGCCATTGTAGATGTACGACGAACGACGAATGAGTTGCATGCTCCCCGTGACTGAGCGACCATAGAGATATGTAGCATCCCAGTATGTCTGCACATTTTCTGTGGTCCAGATGGTTGTGCCGAGGTCAGTCAGACTCTCTCACTACCTTTAAGATTCCTCTGCAATCCACAGAAAAGCTCAAGCTGTGCAGAGAAACGGGAGGGAGTCGAAGGAGGAGCGCGGTGAGGGGGGTGGAGGGGTGATATTATGGAGAAAGGTGTACAGGGGGAATGTGTACTCAGCACCCCACATCTTATCCATGCGGGTAATCCAATATCCACGTCCCAAGTGCTTTTGCTGAAGTAACCCCATATACCTGCAGTGGCTAATCAATTAGTAACAGAAGGAATGCGCTCCCCTGTCCGCCAGTATGAGAGGCTGTGTTGTCATGACAGTTTTGGTGCAGTGCAGAGCCAGATGGCTAGAGGATGTGGGTGTCAATGCTCATCCATTTTGACCGAAGACATGAAAGAAAAGCAGTTTCCGCTCTCGCCGAATATAACTGACACTGTGCAGAGTACTACTCAGTGTTTTTTTTTTTCATCCTCCAGGGGAAAAGGAAGTTTTTCCTCTTTATCAGACACAGTGAGTGTGTAAGGTTAGCTCCGCTATGAGCAGTGTCCAGTCTCTCTTTGCCATTGCCTTCCTCTGCTGGGGGAAGTTGAGGACGAGGCAGTTAACTTGGCAAGAACTCCCCTTGTTCCCAAGGCACACAGGAAAGCAATAGTCTGCTGGGGTTTCTACCATGTAAGGTAATGGAAACTTGTGTATCAACAGTTGCTTTATCCTATACACATGCACAGAGCACCCCCAGCGATGGTGCTCTTGAGGCTCGCACCTCTTTGAAGCTAGCCACTTCATCTGATGGAATACAGCCTTGGTTCGCACAGGTTACTGGTTATGTTTAGTCTGTTTATGGGACTCGGGCATTGGTATGTAAATTCAGTTCTATATGGAGCGAGGCTGGAGCAGAGGAAAGAGCAGGATGGCCTCTTTGAGAGGTTGAGGGACTCGCCTGACTGAGGTTTCCCACACTCCTTCCCAATCCCCCCTCTTTATACGCACGCACACACACACAAATACCCCCATCCCTCATCTCTCCCCCTTCCATCCTTCCCTCAGAGCTAACCAGCCGGTCTTCTAGTCTTCCACAAAAAGAGAGAGAGAAAAGGGGTCAGTCTTTCATTTAATGCTCTCTCTGCAGGAGCTTCAACTAGAAAGACTTTCTCATGGTAATTTCAACTTGGACACAAGTCTGCAAAGGTGGATTTCTGGGTTTCTGCGACGCTCTAAAGTGTCTCAGATACAAGTGTGTGTGGTCCCCAAAGAATGGGGAGGGGAAATGGAATGGAATTGTTGGTTTTTGTGTGGCCCGTCGTGCTGGCCTACACATCCTATATGAGTGTTTACCATGTAATACTAATAGTATGTAACACTTAGGTCTGATGCTGTTGTCATAGTTTCACTTGAGACACTTACAATTCACTGCATGTTTCTCTTTTGTGTGTGTACATGTGTGTGTGTGTGTGCGTGTGTGTGTGTGTGTGTCTCAATACGTGTGTGTGACCACGCAAAGGCACGTACTTCTCCAGCTGCGATGTCTGGTGTCATGTTAAAAGTGAGCCTCTACATTCCATAGACATGCCGCAACATGCTCTCCATTCCAGCCCTTAACAGTCAGTCCTTAACTCCTGTTAAATTTCTCATTCACTCACTCACTCCCACACACACACAACCTCACTCACTCCTACACACACACACACACACTCAATTCACACACGTTCTCTTATTCATTTTCAACATTCATCGTTCTTCTCTCACTCCCTCACATTGTGTCAACCATGACCAATAGCACCTCAGACAACAGTAGAACAGCTGAGAAAGGAGGAGGTGTGTGTGTGTGTGTGTGTGGTGTGTGTGTTTGAGAGGAAGGAGGGGGGGCAGGGGTATAATTCACCATGTCTGAACAAAATTGGTATATGCAAGGACTTGGGTGTAGCTCCTCCGTATGCTTCTATATGCATACATTTATTTAGGTGCATGCATGTGTGTGTGTGTGTGTGTGTGTGTGTGTGTGTGTGTGTGTTTGAGGGTTTATTTGCTGACCTGGAGCTACTGTAAATCATCCCAGAGAGATGCGGACCCGCTGCTTTCTCCGCACTTGATTGGGACAACTGTTTATCTACAAAAGACCAGCTTACCATAGCCGTCGTGCAACCACGCCCCCCTCAGCAGGCCCAGAAACCCCCCTCCATTGTATCCCTCCACTTCCTAGAATGGAGACCCCCCTCTCCTTTATTCTTTTCCCGGGAAAACTCATGGCTTCTCAACCCCCAAAAGTGTCTGGACTGTCTTAGAGGGCACTTCCCCCTCCCGGGTCGTCCCCCCGTTTCACACTGGATTTAATGAAGCAGCACTGATCCCTATTGTCCGGGTGTGTGTGTGTCCTACTGGGAATCAAACTGCACACACAAGAGGGAGGGTATGGTTTGTGTTTGCACGGTGCTCCGGTCAGGGCAGAGTTCACATGGTCCTCGACCATGTGCATCAACACAACAGCTCAGGCAGCCAATGGCTGCTGTCCAAACAACAATATTAGACCCCTTTGGACCAATCAGAAGACACTGGCCATAGAAATGCATCGAATGGATGGGGTTGTGACATAATACCATTAAGATACAACACATCGTGGCATTCTCTCAAGTACAGAAGTTTTTTTTGCATAGACTAAAGGCATTTCAGGACTTCTCCCATTTCCCACAGGTTAGGGCGTTTTCCAGGTGAAGTCGTTATTGCTGTAACGCTGTTATTTTCAGGGAGTGTTTGCATCCTGACAAGGAGGAGCAGGGTTAGCCCAGCCAAACTGCTCCCTTCACATAGGTGTGTCAGTCATTACTGCAGAATCTCACTTGCACTGCTTTGTCAGCTAGAAATAAAGGAGGGATGAGATGGGTGGGTAGAGAGGGGGAAACATGCTGAGGGAGATAAGAAGAAGGGAGAGTGGGCCAGGAGCCAGGGGAGAGAGGGAGCAAATGAAGAGGAGAGGGTGATAATGAACAAGGAGAGACCAAAGGAGGTGGTGAAGGAGAAAAGGACAAAAATGATAGGTGTGCCAAGCTGGTGCAGATGGAAGACAGTGATACCAGCCTCCATCTTGGCATTCTTGTGGGTGACCCACTTCTTTTTCTTTTCCCCCTTTCTTTTTTCCACACCTGTCAGTCCTATTGGCAACATACGTGCTGTGCACACACACGCACACTTACTCACAAGGACAAAATGGAGATGGGCAAATGTGCCGCAATGCTGTACGGGAATGAGGTAGCGAGAGAGAGAAGAGAGGGAGAGAGAGGAGAGAGAGAGAGGTCCAATCATGTGGTGTTTTACAGTGACAGGAGACTGAAGTGAATGTTTCACCTCATCTTTCATTTCTGCTAGAAAAATGGAGATCAAGTGTGAAACGTTAAGTGTCTTTATGCATGCTGAATAATCCAGGTAAAAAAAAAAATTAAAGAAAGGTGAATCAGTTCATCTGGACACAGCGTTTATTGAGAGATACGTTTCATCACTCATCTGAGTGACCTCTTCAGTCTCAACTGACTGCAGGTATCCCCACCCTTCTAAACAATACAGTGGCATAACGACCGAAACCAATGATCGGTTTCTTATGCAAATGGGCGTGACCATTACCTAGAGTTACAGTTCCTCTGTGTACATGTGTACACAGAGGAACTGGGAATGGTTGCAATCACAGCATTGTAAGATGGTGACAGATGTACTGACGTGTGGGTATCCTAACTGGGCATTTGTCAAAGCCAGGAAGACGCCCAAACAGTGCACCAGATGATCGAAGCGAGGAGGGCAACAGGTGCCTAAGCGTGAATCAGTGGTGGTTCCATATGTGGAGAGAGTGTCGGAACAATTGAGGCACGTGTTTTCTAAACAACACGTCTCAGTTGCTTTCAAACCCCAAAACACACTGCGCCAGAAGTTGGTCCACTCCAAGGATCGGGTCCCCCGGTTCAAACAGAGCAATATAGTCAAGTCAAGTCAAGTTGCATTTTATATAGTGCTTTTCTAGCTGCATCAGCCACTCAAAGCGCTATAGTGTACACTGTTAAGTGCCAGGAGGGTTGCCATGACTTGTACATTGGGGAAACTAAACAGATGCAGGCCAAGAGCATGGCACAGCACAGAAGAGCTAACACGTCAGGCCAGGACCCCACAGTCTATACCTTCTACAGGCCAGTGGCCTCTCTTTCAAGGATGAGGATGTGCACGTCCTTGATAGGGAGGAATGCTGGTTTGAACGCGGAGTCAAAGAGGCCATCTATGTGAAAAGGGAACCACCATCCCTGAACCGGGGGGGGGGGGGGGGGGAGTACATCTGTCAGCATCTTATAATACTGTGACTGCAACTATTCCCCAATCCTCTGTGAATAGTACACATGGCCATTGTAACTCTAGATAATAGCCAAACCCATATTTGTATATGAAACAGGTCGTTGTTTTCGGTCGTTATGCCACCATTGTTTAGAAGGGCGGGGATACCTGCAGTAAGTTTAGATTGAAGAGGTCACTGAGATGAGTGATGAAACGTTCCTCTCAATAAACCTTGGTGTCCAGATGAACTGATTCAACTGTCTTTAAGTTATGAACCGCCATGTCTTCTTTCTCCTCTCCCCTCTTCTGCTTGTTCTCCCAGGTGACGCAGAGAGGATCTTTTCTGTGATCCCCGAGGTTAATGCTTTCATCCCTTTGTGTCTGTGGGTGGGTGGGTGTGTGTGGGGAGGTGTGTGATCTATTATTAACTGCCAATGGGTGTGTACACACCTCCTTTCATCACTATCGTAATTCTGACAGACCAAAAGCTGCGTTCAAAAGTCTTACATAAATGTTAATCTTACCCGAAGGGGCGTGATCAGTAGAGGACGCAGGTGAACGCCGCAAACCTTCAGGCCAGCTGTATTTTCACTGTTCAGCCATTAAAACGCTACATATGTTTGCATGCCATGGTTTGGGTGTGTCTCTCTGCTGCAAAACATAGGGCATACCAGTTTGGATTGGAGAAAGCCTGACCAGTGCATGATAATGTCCCTTAAGACAGGCGTTGTCACGTGTTTATCACTGGAGAAAGACAGAAGAGGGCTGTTGTCCTGTGATTCACAGTATGACTTGAAAATGACTCTGCGGCCACTGGGAAGAGGAAGGGTTCATGAATGTATGAAGAGCATGAGAAATGGCTGACGAAATCATAGTTTGATGGCGCATGAGCTCTGGTGCCGTTATCACGTCAGTGTCGTTTGTCTCTGTGGTTCCACCTGGTGGTGGAAAGATATACTGCGTCACCAGGGGAAAGGTCGTCATGACGAAAGCGCTTCATTTAAGATAATTTTTAAGATTTTGGGTTTCATGATGGAAAATATTGTGCATAAATATTTGTAAAAACTGGTGTATCTTTGGCAAAGTTTGAGCAGACCCTAAAGTGCATAATCTGACGTATTTCAGTTGTATTTCCTCATTGTGGCCCATGTTGTGGCTTTGACTGCCTCCTGCTGGAAAGACATTGAAAATAACTTGGTATGAACAGCATATGACACTCCATGGGTGTAGCCAAGGAGGGTTTGGATGTGTCATTCGACCTACACCCCAAAAAGAAAAAGAAAAAAGAAAAGAAGAATGTCTAAATGGTCTCATTAAAGTGTATTCAATACTAAGCAGTATTTTAGAACAAATGGAGCTCATAGTCAATACCATTTGATATATCCAATTATCTGGCGTTCCCTCTACTAAATTACAAGTTTTAGTATACTATAAAGTGTAGCGCATTCGTAGCCATAGTATGTCAAAGTCTGACTTGCATAAGAAACCCTGTGTTTGAGATAAAAATGTCCACTCCTTTCAGTAGGCTGACTACAGTCCTGCATTAACCTTTTCTCTTTTTCCATCTCTTTGTGCAGCTGTGATGAGTATGTCTCCCAGCTGGATGAGATGCAGAGGCAGCTGGCTGCTGCAGAGGATGAGAAGAAGACCCTAAACTCTCTGCTGCGAATGGCCATCCAGCAGAAGCTGGCCCTGACACAGCGCCTGGAGGATCTGGAGTTTGACCATGAGCAGACACGCCGCGGAGGCAGCACTGGCCGAGCTAAGGGCCGCGGAAAGGCTGCCGCCAGCAGCGCAAACAACCCCCACGTAAGTCCGAGTCTCACCTGCTCCGGCTCCGGCCGTCCAGAGCACAACAACGCCATGCCCAACGGCATTCTGGGTGGCCCCATGGTCTTCTGCAGCGAGAAGTACAAGATCTACTGCGACTGAAGCGGCCGCCTAGTCCGCACGGGACTGCTGTGTACAGATGGGGAGGGGGCCCACCGGCTGAGCCTCCCCTGCCTTAGTGTTAAAGAGCCCCACTTGCTCGCTTAGCTCCCCGGCCAGCCTGCGCTCCTGTAGGGCCCGCTGTGTGTTTAACCTCTATATGCTCACGGTTGTTCACGCCTGCTAGTGTAAACGCTTAGGGGAATGCAGATGTATGTACAGTGTGCACTAGACATCTGGGACTGCAGTAGACATGTATGGCATGTGGATTACAGGGCCCCAATCCTGTTGGGGTTTTCGTGGATATTATGGAGTGTCTATTCTTTCAGCTGTCATGGTGCCGTACGTACGATGTGAAGGGTGGTAGCTTTTGTGCTTGTTTGTTCTGGCCCCCCTGAGTGTATTGCCTGGTAACCGTAACAAGTTTGGGGGTGAGGACATACAAAGGGGACGTCATTTTGATGGTCGTGTCACTAAATTTGACGTCCTCACTTCTTAGGCTCGTCTGTTGGCGTTGGTGCTCCTTTGAAAGAGTCCCTGTCGTCCTTCTTTCTCTCTCTCTCTTGTCCTGGCCCCCCCAGGACGCAACTCTGCCCAGCAACCCACTGTCCAATCAGGTCACTGTTTAATGTTTACATGAAGAAAAAGAAACAAAAATATGCAATTTCCTGCTGCTGTTGCCAGGGTAGTGTGATTTGACGTAGTCTTAAGAGAAATTCAACACTCATTTGGTGGGTTGACTGATGATTTTGTATATGAGATGGGTAGAAAAGGAGCACCTGTGACCACAGACGTTTATTTTCAGGATCATTTATAACGTTGTGACGCTCGCACACCAACGTTGGTAGGGTCAATATTTTTGCATGGCGTTGCGGCAGAAATGCTAATGACCTTCTTAACATTATAGTATGTGTTGCCAGGTGTGTGGTACAACACAATTTCATGTGCTACAGGGCTCTACATTGTAAAGAGAGGAGTTATTTGGTCTCTGTCTACAGGAGGGCTATTCCATGGGACACATAATGCTATGGTGGATTTTTTTAAAGAGCCATATTACAAGAGCAAGGAAGTTAAGACAAATCGATCTCCACGCCCAAATTAAGTGCACTTCAGCAATGGTGCCTCAGGTCGCAATTTCTATTTGAAAAAATAGAATGGTTACTGTGAAAAGAGAGATACAATATAGTTTTGATCAAAGATGATTTTCTAAAGAAAAAAAAACAAGGAGCAGATTCTGAAATAGCACAAATCAAAACATAAAAAAGGCACCGGCATCTGAATCTGAAATCTGCAAAACTATAGACCAACCAACATCACTCGGCAAAGTGCCTGTCGACTCCAAACACTTGATATATTTATCTATCTGTTGATGTAAAGCCCTGTCTTCGTGTCTAAACTCAAGCTAACGCCGATCTTTGCCCCCCTCTCCCGGTCACTCTCCCACCTCGTCTTCCTCCCCTCTTCTGTTTTTCGAGATGTATTTTAAGAGCGATCTCTTTAAGTAATCTCAAGTGTGGTTATGTGGCTGAAAACCCTGCCCTCATGTCTCTGACCTGTGTCTTGTCGCTTGGTCGTAACGGCGACCCCCTCTCTCTTTTAGATTGTCAGCAGCTTGCTCCCCCCGCATCGCCACTCACCCTTTAACAAGAGTGAAGGATCGTTGGAAAAAAAAATGTCCTGAATATTTTTTTGTCAGGTAACGTCCTCACGCACGTGTTCCCTACACTCGCCTCAGTGTGTGTGTGTGTGTGTGTGTGTGTGTGTGCGTGTGTGTGTGCGTGTGTGTGCGTGTGTGTGTGTGTGTGTGTACATCTCGGTTTCGTCATCGAAGTGAATGGCCCTCACGTGTTTATGTTTTTATGATAATTGCAAATGGAGGGTCATTCACTTCTCATTTGTTGTTTTGTGTGTGAGGACAAACAATGTACTGTCTTACTACTCAAAATAGCTTTAACCCCTTGTAAGCTTAGGCAGATAGAGGAAGAAAAAAAAACAAGTGGGGCTTATGTTAGATAAATCCATGTACTGCTTGTGGTTCATAAACACATTAGCTTTATGACACTAAAAGCAGGGTTGATGTGAGGAAATCCTGCAAGATAAATCAAGTTAAGCTCTGTTTTCTTTTTGTTTTTGTTTTTTGGCTATCGGTAGCCCGTGTATAAAAACTATATTCTCAATATGATCGTCTTCAGGTTATAATCTTGCAGGAAGCCTCCTACAGTATTCCTCCCTCTCAGGTATGAAGAGAGGGAGCTCGTCAAGTTCCTTATAATGTGGAACCTCCTCAGCGGTCAACCCTGCTTTAGCGTGCGTCCATAGGCCACACAGCATGGAGACAAGGTTTTGTACACGTTAGACAAAAAAGAAAAAGAGAGAGAGAGAGAGCAAAATCCTCCTCGGAGGTCAATTGCTCTTCTTGATTTCTACTCAACTCACTATAGCAATGTATTCTGCTTCTATCTGTTTGCGCTGAGTAGAGAGGCGAACAAGTTGTGTTTTTAAGAGAGGAGAAAGCCAGACATACTGGCAAAGACAGCTAGGTGTCCGATACTGAGTCTGATACTGTGGAGAAATGAGTCCAGGGGTTTGCTAAGACAGAAACCCTTGGTGATGTTTTCTTTCTTCTTTTTTTTTGATGGGGGGTGATGGTAAAAGATGAATTATTTTCATTTTTTTAATCCGTCATATGGTTGTTTGCATTGGCTGGTTACTTACCAGAAGACATTGATTCAAATTAGTAGACTGTCTCCCTCATGTATAGACTTTGTGGAAACACTGAGCAATAGATAGCCCCAACACCCCGGGATGTGGTTGTTAATAGGAATCCCCTTCCTCGACGGGGTCTATTTTACTTCACTCCTTCTAGTTTGAAATCAATGTTGTTTCTTTTTTTTTTTCTGGTGTCATCACAGTGTGTAACCGGGAAGAAAAAACCCCCCCACAACTCCTCCTACCTCTGGCTGCAGGCTCCGCCCACTTCACCTTTAAGTTCTCTTCCATACACTGCATCTAATTCCTGATTGGTTGTAAAGCCTGCATGCCAAAAACATAACCCATTTCCATTAACCTTGCATGGCATATGGGAAACACCCGTTCCTTTCGACCCAGCTGCGGGGTTGTGATGTCAACTCTGAAAGGAAAGGTCACGGTACTTGTGAATCTTCGGCTTCCCGGGTGCGCCTGCTGGTTCGCTCGTGTATAAAGTGCTTTAATGAATGCGCTTTCACATCAGCACCTCAGCAATGTACTGACATTGCCGGTATGACAGAACCGCTTGTGACATTACATCAGCTTCCTCGGTACTCCTAACACAGCTTGAGACTTTTCTGTTGCTATTACTAACTAGAGCCGCCGTTTTCCTCTTGCTGTATGGACTGAGGTTTGACCTGCTACCTACAATGCTGACAAGTCGCTCTAAATTGACAATTAATGCTAATTCTGATTATTTGTTTTGTTTCTCCATTTTGCAGTAAATACAGTAGTTCAGCCTGGATGAAGGAAAAACCAACACCAGGTCCGTTCTCACTGCTGATTCAGTTCACCGAAAAAGAGTTAGCGCTGTAGGCCATTTGGACTTGAGGACATTAAACAAACAAACCAAAATTAAAACACTGATCCGAGTTGTCCCTTCTCTCTTCCTTCTCATTTTGAACTCTTAAATATGATGTGTATCGTAGTGAAATATGGTCTTTTATTTTAACGGGCTGCTGCCGGAAGCTGGTCTCTCACAAGTACTATGACCCAAACCTGACCAACTGTATCTGCCTGCAGACTGCAAGACAGGGGCGTAATTTACAAGACACCCCCCCCCACAGTGAAGACCCCCCCCCCCGCTGAGGTTAAGGTTAGGGCAAGTGATGGGAGTCCTGTTATGCCCCTACAAATTCTGCCCATGTCTTGTAGTCTGCAGACAGATACTTCGCAACCTGGTCGAAAAAAATAACCAGTCTGTAGTTGACAGACCCAATGGAAAGCCAAGAAAAACGGGATTGTTTCTCAATGTAAATTGATAAGCAGTTGTGTCTGGTTTTATCCTTTTGTTTTGATTTGTTTTATTTTCATTTTTTATTCTGTGCACTTTCATTATATAGGAATATAACATGCTATTATTAATTTAGGAAAAAGTGGTAGTCCTCTGGTTTGTGAGTTATTCAGTATCTAAGTAGGCTGCAAAACAATAGGATCGCGCATCCTCTCATTGTCTGTGGATTTAAATGACAGAGACTGTTCTCTCTGCCATAAATGGACTACAAACCGCAGACCTACTATTTAACTTTATCTGTCGCATAATCATGCTAAAGTTTTATATGTTCTGTCATATATTACGCTGTTGGTTTTCTTTTGTGTTCGTTCTACTGCCATGTTCCTAAACAAAAATCCAGGGTGAGCAAATTCTGGGGTTTTTTTTTCCATGTATTTATTATTCCTAGGAATAGTTCAAAATAACTCGATGAAACTTGACAACGCTCTGATTCAAATAGGTAAGTCGTGTTTGGGGGAAAATTGAGTGAAATGACATTGCTTCCCTCGCTTCTTACTGAGGGCGTTCCACTGAAAAGGGATCACTGGCCGTCAGAATTCTCTACAAGTGCGTCAATTAAATTCCAAATTGGAATGGTTTCATTCTCTCTTTGTTTATTGTGCCAAGTCTTTGGTACACCATTTAGGTTGCAAAAGAATCAAGAATCGGAAAGAAAGACAAGCCGTCATTGAGAAAGGTGTAGTTCAGGCCACGGCGCTCCACGAGAGCGTCTGGGTTTCGCTTTTGGGTTTGTTTAGTTCTTTGTTTCTGACCAGTAGTGCCTTTCATTGTTTCAAGGGAGAATCTTAGACTTGTGTTTTATGTTTTTTTGGGTTGTTTTTTTTTTCTAGGTCAGGGCTTTGGGTTTCAAAACGACTGTGAAAAGCAATAAGCGCAAAGGGAAATATCCCTTCATGGCTGAGATGATAGTTTTGAAATTAGCTCAAGAAAGCTGAAATTGTATTGAATTCTGTAGGTCAGTGGTCCACACATAAATTCAGGGGTGTTGAGAAAAGTTTTTTTTTTGTTTTTTTTTAATTTTTTTTATCAGACTTTGGGAACCAAAATTAATCCCTTTGGCCTCCTATCATTGAACAAAATGCTCCAAGCATCTGTAAAGTGTTGGGGTAGACCAGTGTACTATTGGAAACATCTACGTATCTCTAGCTTTGTTTGGTGAGGGTAATGTGATATCAATAGTATTGTTGAAAATGTGCAGCGAGCGCATTTAATCTTTTTTTCTTTTTTGTTTTAAGTTTTTTTTTTTATTGAATCTTTTTTTTACATCATCCTTAAGCATTGTGTTTTCAGGAAACAGAAAACAGAATTTGCATCAACAAGCTTGAATAGTGCCATTATAGCAAATACTTGTTTGTTGAGGCGTTAAAAGTAAAAAAAAAAAATACAGATGAGAAGCTAGGAAGAAAAAGTGCAATTCAGATACTGTTTTACATTGAAAGGAAATAAAGTTTTCTGTTTGCTGGAAGCAATAGCATTGTGATAATAAATTAGACGTTACAACTTTATATTGTCATATTGTGTTTCAGTATTGATCCATAATGAGCGTTTGATACCTTTATATGAATTAATGACTTCACCTGTATGTGTTGGTATTTATTTGAATTGTCATGCAGTACTGTATTCTTATCAATAATGTGCATTATGATTAGTGGCATATTGATTACAGCTAAATGTCATATGCATGTTTCTCAGTCATGGGACCTTTACACAGAATTCGAAAACAAACGTATAACTTTGTCAAGGGTGGAAAAAAATTGAAAAACAAAAAAACTAAAAATATGATTTTGATGTATTACTGCTGAACTAATCCTATGAAAGTGTTGTTTGTTTTCCAGTAGAGAGGTGGTATGTCTGTGTAAAGGTAGTCATACTGGCTAAAATCAATAAATGTGACTTAAGTCTCAAGGTGCGCCCACCGGTGTTGTTATTTATAGCTCCGCTACAGCATCCATACAAAGGGTTAACCAGCCGAGTATGCAGTCAGATGCTGCAGGCTCGGTCTCTCCTCGGAGTGTTCCCAGCTGGGAGTTCGGGGGAACTTCCCAGTTGTCTGAGAGACTCCAGGACATGCTCACATTTCACACAATGCACAAAACACTTCCACCCCCCTTCCTTCCTCCCTCCTCCTTCACTGTCTGTTTCTCTGCTGTCGTCATTAATCATCTTGTCTCTATATTCCATTTCCCTTGCCTGGGTCGAGACCTTTGAATCCGCCCACTCCACAGAGTTGACTGGTTCTTCTGGTCTGGCATCTAGCGTGAAAGCGGTTTCTCGGTTGAAAAAGCGATTATCCAATGAGTGCCACGGGGAGGGAGGGGGCTAACGATTAGCCAATCAGCTCCACGGGCGGGACTAACGCCGTTGTCAAGCGTCAGACGACATGTATGCTTTGTAGTGCTTTTACTTCGCTCCTCTCTTAAAACCCCGGCAAAACCAGTATGTTGGCATGACTACGCGTCACTGTCGACTTAAAATGACGTTAGATTCAGGCGGATACGTTGGTCTGTAGTGATTGGTCAGGGAAACTCGAATCCCCGTCCGCCACGGAGATCGGTTAGAGTGGAGGCAATGTCAGTCTGAAGATAGAAATTGTGTGACGAGTTGACAATTCTGTCTGATATCAGGCAACCATTTTCCATTTCCCCCTTTCCTTCTCTTCGTGCCTTCTGTGCTCAGAATTTGAAGACACGCCCACATACATATGGGAGCCAATGGCTTTTGACCTCTCACACACCCAGCATTTCCTGCCCGAGCCACCGACTAATTAACCCTTCTCTCGCTGAGGTTATCCAAGCTGAAAGTATGCACATCAATTAGCCCTTTTTAATGGAATTAAAAACAAACAAAACAAAACTACAGTCTGCAATACATTACTGTTTTGCCCACTACCCCGAATCCATATATCACAATACAGTTGGTCAAATGAAATTACTCCAGTTTCTCTGACATTTTTTATACTCACACACTTGCTAGTATATTGAACAGATTTTTTAAACATGAAACACCAAGCGATCGCTTTCCAGATGAACACGTCAATGAGGAAAAATAACTGCCTTGCCATGAAATTCACAGTGGTGTCAGTCATACCAGCTCCTGACAGAGACATTTGCAGGGAAACCATTTGCCACCATTTACCATATGCCAGACTGATTGAATATGACACGAGGACTCAACAAAGACAGAGGTGAGAGGTCAATTCATTCACAGCCTGTGACATCATTGTGACCGTGGGGTCGTCTGTGTTGGTGCCCGTCTGCTCCTGTATCCCAGACCCTGTATCCCAGACTCCCAGAAAGAGTATTGGCCAGTAGGATTCATTACATGATCAGGATCAGGTGCCAAGATTATTCTTGGGATGACCAAGTGGTTCAAAAGTAAGCAGGGTTGTTTTTCAAATGCCTCACGTCTAGGCTATGCAGTGTCCCAATTTAACCACATGATGTCGTTATATCATAGCTATAAAAGCACACACTAGACAAACGAAGGCCCATGGTCATGACCGTCAAGATTTTGAATCTTATATTACCCTAAATCCTAAAATTAGGTATTTGTGTGTGTACCGGTCTGTCTGTCCAACTGTGTGTGTGTGTGTGTGTGTGTGTGTGTGTGTGTGTGTGTGTGTGTGTGTGTGTGTGTGTGTGTGTGTGTGTATGTGTGTGTGTGTGTGTGTGTTGTTTGTGTGTGTGTGACCCTTGTATAGGGCCACTAAACCAGAGACCGTTACAGAGTCTTCTTTATATGTATCAGCCTGCATAGACATGTGATGGTCTGAATACACTTGAAGCCTTTAAAGAGCGAAGAGTAGTACATCAGGTGGCCTGGAGAGAAAACAGGCAGACCACACCATGTCTGTCTCACATGTATCTGCTTCAACATACACACAAACACACACATATATATATACACACACTGACACTCAAAACATCTCGCACAGTTTTCCTCTGTATAGCTGTAGATCTTACTGGACCATAACTAATACTGATACTAATACTGATACTAATACGAGAAAAATCTGAGCACTGATGAGCTGTGGGGTTCAACCTAAACCACATGATATATGAAAACATTCCACAGTCTCGACACTGGACCTGGGGTGTTAGAGTCCTCCTCCCTGCTCTGAGTCATGCATCTGACCAGATTATCTTCAGTAACTGTTGCTGAAGCCTGGCAATGTGGGTCTCTGTGTCTCTGCCATGGTGTCGACCAATAAAAGCGTTGATTCAATCAGTGGTATGACGGCTTTCATTTGCATGTGAAAACGACTGGATGTGTTTGAAGACTGCCGGCCCCATCCTCGTGTGTGATCCGTCATATGATTGAGATATCCACACGGAATGGATTTGAGATGAGTGTTAAAAAAAAGGAGTAGGTATCTAATTTCACACGTTTCTCCCTCGACTTTCACACTTATTCTTCTGCTCTGCTGCACTTAATATCTAGTTTAATGTCATCCGCCTCTTTCTCTCTAGCCATATCTTTCTCATGGCAACCCCCGCCCCACCGCTCCGTTTCTCACCTTCCTCCCTCTCCTCCTCTTCTCATTACCCTCTCTGTCCTTTGCTCTCTCTCTTTGTCTCTCTCCCTGCATGCCTCCTTGTGAATGGTGTTGTTTGGTGGTGGATGTGAACTGGGGGAGCCCTGGGGAAGCAGAGGAGAGAGGATGTATCCCAGGGGGCTGTTCTGTGCCTCCGCTTTCTTCAGGCCAGCATGTCTCAGACTGGCTCAAGGATAACTCTGTACATACTGAGGCACAAAAACAGGGGCTCCAGGCTCCCGGCCTATTTATGACACGAGTTCAGTCATCCGAAAAAACACTCAGCCTTTCATACTCTGCACCGACATGCTCAGAATCGTTTTCTACAGCGATGGGAAACGTCTATGTAAAGCAAGTGGGGTTGCATTTTCTTTTTTTTTTTAACAAGTGCATGGGTTTGCAAATTGAAATCTGGTTGAATACCATGCGGTTGAATCGCTACCAGTGAACCACTATAATTGTGGTGAGCAGTAACACAGTGTGATAGTGACAGCGGTCTATTACAGAGATTCACACACATCAAATAGACTACTGATTGGCAAGCAGCCAGACAGGGGGCATATCATTACATTCCCCACTGTTGTCTATGTTGATTTAAGACAGATGAGAAGCGTGCAGCTACAACACCGGCCACAAAAGGGGTTAATGATGCGTAGCTGAGTTGACACGGGTTTCAGAAAGAGTGAGAAAGGCGGGGGGGGGGACGTGACAGGCGAGCAGGGTTGGTGATCCCACCATCATGCCCCTAAACATTGGTTTGACATGAAGAAACCCCTATTTCAACAACAGCGGCGTGTTTCTAACATGACAATCATCTCAAAGTGGGACGTAGTGTTAGATTTATGAGCTGCATAGAAAAGAACAAGCAGGCCGTGTCACCTCTACATTGCTCGCTTTACATGTCTAGTGATCTCAAACTCCCGCACTTTAAAGAACGGGCCAAGCAAGAGAACCTTACATGAAAATAAAGACTAGCCTCTTGCAGGCATTGAAGTTTATATCTCACTTCCTGTCATTTCCTCGTTGTTAGCTACCCTATTCGGTGATTGTCAGAGACAGCTGAGGGCACCTATTCAGTGGACTGGAAACCAGAGAGTAAACTGCAGTCAATTAAAGAGCAAGAGGAGGCATGAGCAGTGACACAGAAATGCCAGTTGGTATCTGGGTTTCAGGGTCATTTTCCTCAGTCTTAGGCAAGTGGGGAGTTTTCGGAGCAGAGTCATATCTGCTGAGATGGGCCTGGCTGTCGTTCAGGACTTCTTCATGTGACTTATTTCAGCCTCCTCTAACGACAACCGTTTCACGGCTTAATGTGCGGTGATGTCGTTGCGGGTAGCAAAAATAGTCCGCGTCTTCTGCTGTGTCTGGACATGCGCAGTAAGACGCAATGAAGGAAAAAATAAGTCAGCACGGCAAATTGTGCTATGTTCAAAAGCCCTTGGCTTGACCCCTGTGTTGCAGGGTAATATATATGTGTATGTATATGTATATATATGCAGGAATAAACTTTTAATACATAGCAGTACTATGTATTAAATAGTACTATGTTTAATAAAGTACTGTGTATTCAGTGAAGTACTATGTATTTCGGTGGACAGTAATACTTAGGGGCGTGATGCAGGGAAACGTATACTGTGTGTTTTCTTTGCTGAATCACAT
Organism: Lampris incognitus; assembly: GCF_029633865.1. NCBI lineage: Eukaryota > Metazoa > Chordata > Actinopteri > Lampriformes > Lampridae > Lampris > Lampris incognitus. The sequence continues at coordinate 16,014,254 of NC_079212.1, read as the reverse complement.
TAGCAGCTGATGAGTGCACGACGCACAGGCTTGTACTGCTATAAGAGGTTTTTTTCCCCTTACATCAATATTGATATTCCGCTCCACATTTGTTCAGCACTTTTATCAACACCATTGACGGTTTCAAGAAGAAAAAAACTCATATATATATATATATATATATATATATATAAAATCCAGTGAGTCAAGTAAATTTTTAATGAGACAGTACAAGCCTGCTTCATGCCATAAGCAACCACCAGCTGTCAATAAAGCTACTCAGGAGAGAACACACCATGTACTACATCGTCATGCACATCACGTGCACTTTCCCTTCCGCTGAGTGTTGCTTTTAACAAAGTTTTATATTATTTATATTGTATATATATATATATATATATATATATATATATATATATATATATATATATATATATATATATATCAACTAGTTTACTGGATCTCATTCTGGCCCCTCCACATGTTCAATGAATGGGACAGCGGGCACGCGCGCGCACAGGGAGCGCGCATCTTCTTCTTCTCTCCAACGGCGGAGCGGCCCCGGCGCGGAGGAGAAGGGACTACATGGATACGTGTTTTTCATTTTGCAAAATGAAAATAAAAAAATGACTCGTTCCGTTTTTCTGTATCGTCCGCGAGAGTCGCGAAGTGACCCGGGTCCGTCAGTGAAGCTTTTGTGAAAAAGAAGGGGAGGAGGAGGGGGAGGTAAGGGGAGGAGGGGAGGGGGGGCTCCAAAAAGTCGAGACACTCCTCCGAGTTTACACCGTTTGCCGGGGCACTGTTTCCAATCTCTGCGGGAAAAGGAAGATTCAGCGTTGCAAGATTGGAGCGCAACTTTTGTGCAAGATGCAGGGGGTCTCAGCCACTGGTAAGCCAACACGCTCGACACACAATCACTCGCTATCTGGTTTATCGAAGAGCCGTGGGTTGTTTTCATCCGTACGTTTCATGTGAAAGGCTCTTTGGGCGCAGGATTTGACTTTCCAAAATGCCTTCGTTCCCAGCTGTCAACGGGGCAGCTCTCGGCCCGTATCAACACACGCACACATACACAGACACACAGACAGACACACACACACGCACACACACGCATAGCGTATTGAGTGGCTTTGTTCGTCAATTTTGCATCATCGAATGCTTTGCACAGCTGAGCTGACGTGACAAGAATAGGAGCAACGCAGTGCCATGGCCAAAAAGTACTAACTCTGACGTCACCGCTGCCCTAATCCTGCGAATCTGAGGCGAAATTATGACTGATGTTGAAATCAAACCCACACTGACACACACACACACGCACCCACACACACACACACACACACACACACACACACACACACACAGAGTGTAAAATAGGCTAGAAAATGAAACCGCAATGACGAGGGGGCAAAAGATGAGGGTCGGTAAAATGACAATGATAATGATGATGGCAGGACAGCAGAGTTGTTGTCTGATAGGTGGTGAATGATAAGTACTGGAGTCATTCTGCACACCACAGATAAGATATAGCATTTGAAGTCACCAGAACAAAGTCTGTGTGTGTGTGTGTGTGTGTGTGTGTGTGTGTGTGCCTGTGCGTGCGTGCGTGTGTACAGATATGTTTGTGACGATTAGGACTTAATTGTTGTTGTCGGTGTGTGGAATGTGATTTGAGTGCAGCAGAGCTTGTGATGCAGTGGAGAGGAATGAGATTAGAAATGGGCCCAAAGTGTCTGTGGGTCGGCCCGTCTCTGTGCATGCCTGTGTCTGCCTGGAGTAGGTAGGAGGACCACCTGGTGTGAAGATTAGACTCAGACTCTGTGTGTGTGTGTGTGTGTGTGTACACACACACACCATATTGTTGAATGGGATGAATGGGACCTTTTTTGTATTTGCATTTCTATGACACAGTGATGACAAAGGAAGCTCACTGTATATGTCTTTGTTTTTGTTTTGTTTTGGGGGTTTTTTTGGGGGGGGATCTCTCTCTAAAGCAGCCAGTCACTGTGCAGTGTGTCTAGTTCTTGGATTCTATATTGTGTCTTGTGCTCAGCATGGCCTTTTGCATGGTCGTTAGATGACAGATCTGGGGCATTTGGCCTTTAACAGCGATCATCTAACAAACCACAATAAGTTACCATGAAAACCTGAACACTGGAGATAAACTAAACCGCAACATGGACCGTAGACGCAGAGACTGGATGTTACCATGAAGACCAAGAAAGAGGAGGGTGAGAGATAGCAATATATATGTGTGTGTGTATGTATGTATGTATGTGTGTGTGTGTGGACAGAGAGAGAGAGAGAGAGAGAGAGAGAGAGAGAGAGAGAGAGAGAGAGAGAGAGATGAAGTGCTGAATGGGTGATATTAGAGGTTGCAGTCGAAGTGATCTTTGGAGAGAAAAAGAGAGAAAAAGAGATAGAGGGTGTGTGTGTTTGTTGTGGGACTCAGGGGAGGGATCGATCTGCAATCCTCCTGGCTGACTTTCTTTTTCCGGCTGTCCAGCAGTCTATAGTTTCTATCCCACACACACACACACACACACACAGTCATTCCCAAGACCTTGCTCTTATTTTGCTATCTCTCTCTTTCCCTCACTCTCCCACACTGTCCCAGATCAATCTTTCCCCCCCCCCTCCCCGCTCTCTCTTTGTGCGTCTCCTTTCCTGTCTACCCCTTCTCTTCGCTTCCTCCCCCATCTTTACATCTTCCAAACCCCTCTCTCCTCCACTCGGCTGGTCGGGTGCTGAGTGCAACAGCTGTCAGATGAAATATGTTTTTTTTTCTTTTTTTTTCTCCTGAAGTTAGCTATCCTACACCCTATTGACTCCACATGGGAATCCAGCAGGCCCAGGGCCCTCGGACTGAACCGAGCTGTGTACTGCGTGCTTGTTTTTCTGTTTATCGTGAGGGAGGATCGAAATGAATGGAAACTCTTGCATGAATTCATCAGCGAATGCATTAAAATAAACCAAATTAAAATTCGACCTCAGTGAGACAGCTAGCATACCTCTTAGTCTGTCCCCTGTACCCCCATTATGTTTGTGTGTTGCTGTTGTTTTTCTGTTCAGTTGGTCATGTCTGACTGCCTCTGCAGAGTTTTAGTGCAGGCCGTGCTGGGTTATGTTGGAGCGCCTGTGGGCTGGGAACTGGCAGGTCACTACCGACTCACTATTACAACAATATTTTAGTAACGATTAGACACCTATTGCCATTTTTCAAGTATCACAGTATTATAGATATTGTGATTCGATATCAAGATTTATTTTCAGGCTCCATCCCCTCTTATTTACAGCAAAATGTGAAAACCGCAATGATCCAACCAAAATGTACAACAGTTATTTTAAAACCCCACATTTTACGAAAGTCGAAAACATTAGTATGCTTCCCTGAGTGAGCGTTCAGAAAAATGTACATTTGGGGCATCTGGGTGGTGTGGCGGTCTATTCCGTTGCCTACCAACACGGGGATCGCCGGTTTGAATCCTCGTGTTACCTCCAGCTTGGTCAGGCGTCGCTACAGACATATCCAGATTTCCGCTGCGGGTGGGAAGCTGGATATGGGTATGTGTCCTGGTCCAGCGCCGTGTACGACGCTGTCCTGGTCGCCACACTAGCGCCTCCTCTGGTCGGTCGGGGCACCTGTTTGGGGGGGGGGGGCCTGGGGGGAATAGTGTGATCCTCCGACGCGCCACATCCCCTTGGCGAAACTCCTCACTGTCAGGTGAAAAGAAGCGGCTGGCGACTCCACATGTATTGGAGGAGACGTGGCCTCCCCGGATCAGCAGCGGGGATGGTGTAGAGATTGGGACGACTCGGAAAAGTGGGGTAATTGTCCGGATACAACTGGGGAGAAAAAGGGGGAAAATGTACATTCAGATTTTCAGAGAAGTATAAATCATTACATCAAACCATATTCACAGCATTTGCTGTTCAACATTGTGATTAAAGGGAAAGTGTAAGTTATCAGGGCTGGGCAATTATCTTGTCGGTAAATTCAGATATTGTCATATCTTGATACACAATTTTGTTGTGTGAATTAATGACAACAAGATTCGGTTGCTCAGTTTTTGGCTGGAGTGGACCAGTGGGCCAGCCCTATGAAGGCGAATGTCCCTGAGCGACCATGTTAAGTGATTGAATGATGTGTATAGTTCCCTGCCAAGTGGACTGCACAGGCTATTCAGACATGTTAGGTAAGATTCTAACTCCGTCCACTATCCAAGCCACTTACCCGAATTCGGGTCGCGGGATGCTGGAGCCTATCCCTGCAGTCATTGGGCGGCAGGCGGGGAGAAACCCTGGACAGGCCACCAGTCTATCACAGGGCCGGCACATTCATACCTAGGGACAATTTAGTATGGCTGATTCACCTGACCTACCATGTCTTTGCGACTGTGGGAGGAAACCGGAGCACCCGGAGGAAACCAACGCAGACACGGGGAGAACATGCAAACTCCACACAGAGGACGACCTGGGACGACCCCCCAAGGTTGGGACTACCCCGGAGCTCAAACCCAGGACCTTCTTGCTGTGAGGTGACCCGCACTAACCACTGGGCCACCGTACCGAAGATTCCAAACCATAGGGAGCAAAACATGCTCAGTTCAAAGGGAACTGTGAACTGTGTAGGGAAGAATTGAAGTTGATAAGCAAGATTACCCATCAGTCATTGCGCCCTTGCTGGAGCCAAATAGTTCAGTTGCTAATAGTCTTCTCATACGAAGCCGTCGCCTTCGCCGGGTTTCCTCATATTGTTGGCGTAATACAACCTTAGACGTTTTACGTTAGACACACCATCACATCAGCGGTCACTTCGGGTGTTCCGAATGGAGACATTTTGTCGAGGGACGTTCTCTTAACCGACATTTCCTGAACAGGGGAGCTCAGAGTACTGTTTACGTACACTGTCGAACGGAACGCAGCTCACGCTGAGAGTGACTGAGTGAACAAGTTACACGATTGGGCCGTTGGATCAGGTGATCAACAACGTCACTAAAGTTACACGATTAGTCGGCCAACCAATGACGTCCCTGGTGAACAGGGAAGTGGGAGTTTCCCTGTGGTTGGCGCTGGAGAGGGCTTGGCCGGAGGGGATGCTCTCGCTGTGATTGGCTGTTTCGCTGCCGGGGCAACTGATGACGCCGTTGCTCTTTCGTATGAATCGGCGCAGTGGCTCCAGCTCATTCCACGTTTATCGCACGCTAACGACCCGGGTTGTATTGCTGCTCGAGGATACTACTAAAACGCTAAGGACGGAATCTGTTTACGCACTGTAATGGTCCCGCTTAGAGCAGAGTAGGAGAGAAAATAG